>NC_134487.1:35914462-36118555 GCF_040206685.1 Ascaphus truei
ACACACACTGCTCAATGGTCACACTGCACACTGCACACACACTGCTCAGACTGACACACACTGCATACTGCACACACACTGCTCATTGGTCACACTGCACACACTGACACACTGCTCATTGCTCACACTGCACACAGTGCACACACAGTGCTCATTGCTCACACTGCACACACTGCACACACACTGCTCACACTGACACACACTGCACACTGCACACACACTGCTCACACTGCACACACAGTGGTCATTGCTCACACTGCACACACTGACACACTGCTCATTGCTCACACTGCACAGTGCACCACACACACACACACACACACACACACACACACACACACACACACACACACACACACACACACACACAGTTACAGACAATCACAGACAGTTACACACACTCACACACACTTTCACAGTTTCAAACAGTTTCACACAGTCATAGACACTTACACAGACTTACACACACTCACAAACTCTCACACTGTGAAACACTTACACACACTGTCACACACAGTTACACAAAGTCACACACAGTCACAGACACTTACACACAGTTTCACACAGTCACAGACACTTAAACACACTTACACACAGTCACAGACACTCACACAGTCTCACACAATTACACACACCAGCACCAACACCCGCTCCCCCCCCCCCTCCTCCTGCGCAGGCAGCGGGGACAACGGTGGGGAGAAGGTGAAGCGGGGACCGGAGGGGCATCCCCCCTCCCATCTCACGTCCCGCGGCCTGTCACGCGGTGACAGGGGGGAGCCGGGAGCGGAGGGGCATGCCCCCTCCCATCTCATGTCCCGCGGCCTGTCACGCGGTGACAGGGGGGAGCCGGGAGCGGAGGGGCATCCCCCCTCCCATCTCACGTCCCGCGGCGACAGGGGGGAGCCGGGACCGGAGGGGCATCCCCCCTCCCATCTCACGTCCCGTGGCCTGTCACGCGGTGACAGGGGGGAGCCGGGAGCGGAGGGGCAAGAGCAGCACGTAGCATGTGGAGGGGGGGGGAGCTCACCCGTCCTGCCGCTGCCTCACTCATCCTGCCGCTGCCTCACTGATCCGGCCGCTGCCTCATTCATCCGGCCGCTCCCACGTGGATGTGAGGCGGGAGGCCGCGTGTTGTGGCCGCTCCCCCGTGTGTGTCCCGGGCGCTCGCTCCGCTCCCCCGCTGACTGTAGCGGTGCCGGGGTGTGAGCTTGGGGGGGTGGGGGGGGTGAGCTTGGGGGGGGATGAGCTTGGGGGGGGGGTGAGGTGTGTGTGAGCTTGGGGGGGGTGGGAATGTGTGTGTGTGTACACGGGACTCCGGGTAAGTTCGGGCACAGGGAGGGTGGGGGGGGTGTGGAAGTTGAGGTGCGGTCCAGCTGACGGGGGAGAGTGAGGGGCACCGGGAGGGGATTGTGTGTGTGTGTCCCCGTCCGTGTCCGTGTGTGTCCCTGTGTGTGTGTGTGTGTGTCCCTGTGTGTCCTTTGGCCCGTCACTCCGCCTCAGGCCAATGAGAGGTGTGCGGGGGCGGGCCAAGGGACCAATGAGATTTCCCCTAGGGACACCGGACATCCAGGCAGGCAGGCAGGTAGGCAGGCAGGCATACAGTGCTTTCACTAATATAGTATAAGATATATACAGTGTTCGACAAACCTATACATTTGCTCGCCCCGGGCGAGTGGATTTAACATTGTGGCGAGCTCCTATTGGCCCAAGCAGCACACGTTTGGTACTAGGTGGCGAGTAGATTTTTTTGTGTGGCACACACACTGTCCCCCCTCCCCCACACACTGTCCCCCCCCTCACACACACTGTCCCCCCCCTCCCCCACACACACACTGTCCCCCCCCACACACACACTGTCCCCCCCCACACACACACTGTCCCCCCCCACACACACACTGTCCCCCCCCACACACACACACTGTCCCCCCCTCCCCCACACACACACTGTCCGTCCCCCCCACACACACTGTCCCTCCCCCCCACACACACACACACGTGCCCCCCACACACTGTCCCCCCCCCCCCACAAACACACAATGTTCCCCCCCTCACACACACACACACACACTGTCCCCCCACACGGCGGGCCAAGGGACCAATGAGATTGCCGCTAGGGACAGGGAACACACCAGGGAAACATACATACATACAATGCTTTCAGAAATGCTTTCAGAAATATATAGTAAGATATATATATACACACACACACAAACACACACACACACACACACACACAGAAATGCCGAATGGATCCTTGGTATATATCCAAACAAATAGTACATTTAAGAAAACTAAGATATTTTGTCTGAATTTAATTGCATGTGCTCCCATGTAGTTCTTTTTCTGGAGCCTCGCTCATGTTTGTTGATTTGCGGCAGTGTGTGTGCGATTATTACACTAAACAAATTAGGTCACATTTGGTACAAACTCGGCACATGAGGCATTCTTAATCCGTAGCCAGAGACATTTCTAAATGTTTTTCAATTAGATGGATTATACAGCCGCTCCAAGTTTGCAGAGATATTAATATTTGAAAACAATTGGGCTTACAGTATGTAAAGATTACAATGTGGAGAGCACTTGGTGTAAGATTTGTACGCCTTACTCACAGTAAATTCTCCTCATGGCTCCGTTGTTGTAAGTCGGTGCTGTTGATCAGCAGCCGCTGTACGCTGCTCGCATACTTGTACAACTTTGAATATAACGCGATCCAGACTTGGTTTGAAAAATTAAACATCATTTCATTTGGGGGGACACATTTTTGGGGGGATTTTTTTTTTTGAGGGAGGGGGGTGGCGTCTTTAATAGTGCTTGCCTACGGGCGGCACATAACCCAGGGATGGGCCTGAGTCACCAAAACGTTAACATCAAACAAACGATTTAAAAAATTTTTTACAGCAAGTGCGTTATCTTCAAAGTTCTACAACATTACAATTTGGTCACGAATGTGAAAAGCGCCGAACTGCCGAAATGTAATGTAAGTGGTTACAAGCAAAGCAGCACTTCTCTGAAGGCTGACAAAATATTACATATCAAGTACCACTCATTTGGAGCCCTCTGCACACTTATATAATAGGTAAATTAACGTTAAATAAAGTATAGCTCTCAACTACATCAGAGGGCCTGCTCTTTTTGCTCCTGATATGTTATGCAGTTATTGCATTTAACTGTGCACCAACTAAACCTTCACTGACTGACCCACACGCCAAGGAGTGCCCTGCATCCTGCAGTGATATATACAGTATGTACATACAGATATAGCCAGCGTTATTGAAACACGTGACGCGCTCCAGCGGGTGAGATGACACGATAGTGCGGCCCCCTTCTTGCACTTGGCTGATTCAAAACATCGGGCTCTTCTCCCACTGGCGCATTGTGCGTGTCCCACAGCAGCGTGCCACAGGTTGCAATAACACAGGTCACCTGTGTGTGTGCGTGCGTTCTCTCTGTCTATAGAAAAGAGACAATGGTCCTTATTCTGTCAGCTGTTTTGGCGCCAATCAATGGGGCTTTCCGTATGCAGGTTACACAGTAAGGACCAATGTGTCACATCCATTATCCTCTCTCCTTACTTATAAAAGGTAGGTTAGAAGAAGTACACAAAAGACTAGGATAGAGTCCAAACAACTTATATTTGTATTCAATATTGAATTGTGCTTCTTCTAAGCTACCTTTTATACCAATTCTTGGATCCAGCATTGAGACGCCGGGATTAGCAGAAGGTGAGCACCAAAAGGTAATACTCTTTCATTTGTATTATTAGCAGTGGTGTGCCGCTTATACCCACCTTTTCCTCTCTCCTTACTTATGTAAGTCATGGTGAAAATCAAATTGTTTGATATCTCACATCAAGGGATAAACACTCTCAAATTTAAAAAAACATTTTCACCCACTTTGGACATGCTAGAACTGTTTGATGAGAATGACTATGATGTGTTTCCAACAGATTTTGCCCGTTTTCAGTTAGAAACGGCATTCTCACAGTTTGATGAGTTAGGCCCCTCTCAATTAATTTCTGAATTTGTTATCATTCTATGAACAAACTTGCATCATTTAAGAAGAAATTAAAATGAAGCCCTTTGGTTGTCTAGAAAGTAGAGTATAAATAAATTAAAATCAAACACTATTGGTGTGTGGAATTCAATTGGAAGTTGAACTTTCACACTACTCAAAAGAAATGGAACATTCTAGACAGCTGTAGGGAGGGTTAATTGCAGTGACATTAGGAGCACCGAAGGGTCTGGGTGTAATGCACTTGTTAAAGTTAAATAAATAGGTATCCAAGGTGCGTTAAGTGGACCATATTGTTTGGCTAATTTAAGAACCTGAAGGTATAATCCATGGAATGGTTATTATTGTTGCAACAGAAAAATAGAGCTCATTTGAGCTTTCATTGTTAGTGCCTGCTATATTATGGTATATAAGAGGTGGATTTGTGCATCTGTTTGATTGGAACAGTCAAAAACAGTCCTCCCAACTGGAGATGGGTACCCCGTTTAATTTCCAATTGCATTGGGAAATCGGGGATAAGGTTCTGATAAATCATGAGTCTCCAGGGATAAAGCCACAGTTCGGTTCTGGGGATCTGCTAAATCGAGTAGGTTGAAAAACTCCAAAATTCAAGTAGAGGATTTTAAATGTGTTTTTACTCACAACATACAGTAGTGTGCCAGAAACCAGTATCAGCCAATAAACAGACAACTGATATACAGTACATACCGTGCAAAATGCGTCGTGCTGTTGCTGCCGTAAGCACGCTTGAAACAATGAGAAACTGCACTTAGAATCTTTAAATGTTTGGTACTCATTTCCTTTTCTGGAGCAGATGCACATCACATTTTTTTTATTATTATTATTATTATTATTATTATTATTGTTTTTACTCCAGAGAGTTAACAGTTAACAATTAGACATTTGAAAGATTATACTTACAATAACAAAATATCAATTGTTTACTGTGTTAAGATTATTGCATTCAGATGCGCTAAGACCTGGCAATTTTCACTGATTTGTCTCAGTGATTTGGAGTCAAATCAATTGATTTGTATCACCAACATTGATAGAAGTCAGCAATTTTGTATTATATTGCCATTTTCTGGGGGTCCAGCACTACTAAATCTAGCTGATTTGGGCCCATGAAAGTTGACGAATCTGTATCTAACACCTCTACCCCCAGCCAATAGAAGAGGGGCCCCACCAAAGTGATTCACTGTCTCCTAAAGTGATATCGCTTATATGCAGGTGATACTCAGTACTCTTTTACCTTGTTGTCAGGGTGCTGGAATTCGTTCAGGGCTGGTATGGTGAGCAATAATAGAGGGCGCCAGGAACTTTTCTATTGGCTTATTTGAACAGGGTAGAACAATCCTTATGCATCAACAGGACTGGTATTGAGGCAGATACAGAGGGCAGCATTCTTGTTACAGATCAGACACATGAACCGGGGTTTCCTCAACCATGAGACTTGTAAGCAAGGCAACCATTTTTCAAGTCTTCCACTCTGTGGCTGGGAACAGAACCATAAGCCTTCCCTAATAATTCCCCAACAACTCCTCCAGGTCTCCTTAATGAGTACCTGTAATGAGGAACCCACTGTTCTGCTGGGGTAAGTGGCCGATTCCAAAATGTATCCTATAGGGCCCCTTCATTGGGATACTTTCCCTAACTAGAAAAACAAGTAATGCATGTGCTTACCCTTAATTATAGAATTGACTAGAACTCGAGATCACCCTCACATAGGTCCACTAAGTTCTGAAGGTGGAATGTTCCATTCCGAACTTATATACCCTGAGTGACATCACTATCCTTACCCCTGTAATTGGGCAGAATAAGTGAAGGGCTTAACCTATGCTGAGTCACCCTTTATGAGGCGAGCCTTCCAGAATGTTCTAGAAACTAGGAGTGGCTAAACACCTGCCTAATTACTTTGCAACATTGACATAAACTAACTGCAACATTTGTCTAAGGGCCAGTACAAGGATGTAACCCCCTTAAATCCCTGTAGGATACATATACCCACTGAAATAACTTTGCATGCCCCCAAAGTTGCTGCATGTACATTAGATTGATTTAAATGTACAGCTCACCCCCGTTATAACGCGATCCGTTACAACGTGAATCCGCTTATGACGCGATGCAAGCGTGGCTCCCAATTTTTGTATCTATCAATACTTTACAACACGATTATTGGTATCTTAAATACTGTATTGTACAATGCATACAATTGTACATTATTTCTAACGCGATCTGCTTATAGCGCGATGTGATTCTTTGGACCCTAAGCACAGCGCTATAAGGGGGTTGAGCTGTATTTGGATCACACTCATAGGTACTGAGTTATTCCTTTTTACCCAAAGCAATTATATACAAACCTAATGGCATACAACACAAATATATTTTCATACCCAACAGTTTATTCATTATGTAATTTCTAATGACTGGTATAAAGTATCATTGTGATCACAATTAGATTCTCATAAATACAAAAAAAACTATTAGATTGAAAAAAACTATATTTAAAAAAATATATTATTTTTGCTAAAATTAGCACGTTTTAGTTATTTAAGTATTTTTTCTGCAGCTGTGTTAATTCTGTTAACTTAACTTTTACGAGATTAAAATGCTCAGTACATGCTGTATTCCATTACCCTACCCTCTGGAAGCAAGTAGGATAAATAATGACATCCTCGTTTGATATTTTCTGTTGCCCCTGATGATTTTAAGGTAATTTAGTTTATAATCATTTTGAAGATGATCTCCATACGCTTAGACCTTCTGTCATATTTTGTTTTGATTGTCTAGACACACTGTACACTTATGCTGTCAAAACTAGCCACAAAGTTGCAGACAAAAAACAGAAATTCATATAGAAGCTTCAAATGACCAGGTGAATTGTTGTTGTTTACATTTGCATCAAATTTGCATATATTTGCATACATTTTTCTTATTATAATTTGCTGAGATAAAAACAAACAAAAAATTGTTGCGATAGCTTCCAAATCCGTGTGGGTTTGCAGTATGTTAAAACGGTAGATAACAGTTATGGAAAAAGTGATATAGCCAGATAATATTTTTTTTTGTCAGATAATGCATTATTCAGTTTAATAACTTAGCACATTTTTGTTTGCAGTTTTTATGATTTTTTTTTCTCATGACTGCTGTGTTGTATTAAAGCTGTAGTATATTTGTTTTGTCACTGCTGAGCCTAAGATTACCCAATACCCACAGCATATTGTATGATATTGCCCACAGTGCTCTGTGACCTATTGACAGATGCTTGCTATCACTTCACCTTGTCAGCAGGAAGTGATACTATCTGAGAGAAACCACAGCAGTGTCTGTATCATTCTCTGATCTTGTGTAAGCTCTTATTGCTACTATGATGTTTTTGGTAAGGGAACAGGGGCTGACTTGCTAATTTTGGGCCGGGGGTTAAGCCCAATCATCTGGCCCAGTAATCAGACAGCCCATACACAAATATATACGCAGTCATGCACACCGTATACACGTACACCAGTTAAATACACCGGATGGACACACACACACATACAGTAGACGCAACGCTTATTCTAACATTTGCCTTAAACTAGCGGGGTTACATTCAGGGTATGTGCTGGGTATGTTCTGGGCTAGTTTGAGGCACGTTTAAGGCATTTCTGCATTGACTAACGACCCATAGGATTAACACAGCAGGGATCCCTGGCATTCCAATTCAGTTTGAATGGGACTGCCAGGGACCCCCGCTGTTAATCTGATAGGCCATTAATCAATGCAAAAATGCTGGGGCTAGTTTAAGGAAATGTATTCAGAATGTACCTGGGTGTACCTGGGTTTTTTGGGGAATTGCCACTGGTTTTTGTTAGAATAATCGCTGCCTCTACTGTATATATATTGTGATGTCCACACCACGTTGTAGCATCTTTTAGTCCCAGATTAAGGCAAGAAACGTAGTATTTCTCTATATGAGGTTTATTTACAAGGATAAATAATACGCTAAGAGGCCCACCGTCCCTTTAAGTCAAAACAAAATCATAAAATAAACACCTACTCCTTTTAGGAGACTAACTACACATGCAGCTTCAGCCCTTATAACTGGATGGACAGCTAAGCTGGTTACTACCCCAAACAGGTACTAGTATAGCTGAACATATACAGTCTCTGAACACAGCAATAAAGTTTAGCTTATCTGTTACTCCAGGGTTTCGAGCAGACGTCAGCACGGTCTCGCATCCTTCCTTCCTAGGGGAGCTCAGCCCCACGAGAGCTCAGACAATCTCTCCTCTGTAAGTCCAATGTTAAGGACAGGACATCCCCGCTTTAGCATGGTCTCTTGTCCTTCCTTCTTCTTCCTGGGCTTAACAACCTAGGCAGTCCCAGCAGGTTCCATGACCACCGTCCAGCATGCCTAGGGGCTGTGTCAGCTTCCATAGCTGGGGAGAACTCTTCTCTGTCCCCTTCTCTGGTACAGCAGTCTCTCTCAATGGCAGCTCTCTGTGTCTGCCTTAAACACTTCCTTATTCAATCAGCAGTTCAGCCTGCTCAATTAGTTAGCAGCTGCTGCTGGCTTCTCTAAGGAGATTAACTATCTGTGCATTGGAAAGTCCCATAGCTGCCCTATTCCAGCACCTAGAGGACAGTGATGGTATATGTATATGTATGTATGTATGTATGTGTGCGCGCGCACACACACACTCCAGGATTATTAAAAATATAAAGATACATTTATTTAACACATCATGAGACAAACAATAAAATATGAGCAACGTCATATATATATCTACAAAACAAGACAGTAACCTAAAGAGCACTCAAGCATATCAGAATATATATCAACGTATTCAGCAATATCTAAGACAAGACAATTAAAACAGTCTGAGTAGATCCATTAAATCTCAGTAATGCCTGCAAAGTACAATGGTTGAACAACAGAACCTCAGTCTAATAGAGTATAATGAATTTAGACATAATTAAACTCAAGCGGAGATAACCTGATAAGTCTAAAAGATTCAGGGGGAAGAATAATAATTCACCTGTCCCCCCTACCTAGACCGGCTGGTCAAACACTTATCTGTGTAACAAGGCATCCCCAAACACTACAAAACACCAAATGTACTGGTGTGAGGGTTAATGTGTGTGGGAGAGACTTACAGTATGTGGATACTGATAGAAGCAAAAACATGGTGGTAGATTGCATCCAAAAAGAAGATGTTATTCAAACAGGGAAAATGGTCTGAAGACAAATGTCCAAGGATAGATGGATGTTGATTCAAATACTTTGGGATAGCTCTCTCTCTAAAAACCTATTCTTCATATCTGTTGATTGCATTTTGTATTCTCCTATAGTTGAGCAGTTATGCCTAAGGCCGAGGAACTGACCTGTGGCGATATTGTCAACAGTATGTCGTGGATGGTGACTATCAGCTATTGGTGGAAGTGGCTGCAGAGAGGTTGTGTAATATGAGCAGAGTGTAATGACCTTTTTCTTTTGTATACTTTGTCTAGTGAAGACTATTGGCGATATTTAATAAGCACTAAACGAGCTACAAGGTGCATCATGGACTTCTCCCTCTTAGTAAAAATTGCTTTATATATATGTATCCAAGTAGTTTTTTGGCTACTAATCGCCTAACACATAAGCCCTGGTACCAGTGCAGGCAGTGTTAGGGTTAATCCGGGGTTTCCACTGCAGTAAGCAGCTCCCTTGAGTGACAAGGGAGAAGTTGGCCTAGGGTCTGTGCTCTGCCCAATCGGGCTCAGACCTGGGACCCTCCCCCAAGTTACTTAAGGGGCTACACAGCCAAATTTAGTGAGTTCTCTCCCATGAGAGAGAGTGAGTCTAGGGAGTGTGGAGCGAGGGCTCTGACCGCCTTCCATCCCCTCCCTTAGGGGAGTGGGACTACTACCTCCTATTCCATCAGGGAATAGGGGAAGAGCAAGTATAGACTCTTGGGCCCTAGCCTGGGGATTGATTCCAGGGACCATCGGGAAGTTGGAGAGAGAATATTCAGTTATGTGCTGTATTTGCTGTAAAATAATAAAGCCGTTCCAGTTTTAATATAAACCCTCCTTGATAAAGAGCTAACGCTTGAAACGCGTAGGTGTGGGCCTCCTGCCTGTGTATGCTGTTTTTTTCCATGATAATAAATTAGTCTTTTTTTTAAATTTGGGAACGCTCTCCTTTTTTGATCTCTTGATCCTATTTGGAAGTAGTGCTGTGTCTTTTTCCCCCAGTTTTAATATATACCCTGCCTGAGACTGCAATTAATCAGGGGGAGTATGAGAAGTGAGTTCTCCTGCAGGAATTGCATCCAGTCCTACTGGATCCTGTTGGAGATGGAGGCGCCACACCAGTGAGAAAGAACCAACCATCACCCCAAAAGCCTGTCCTGTCTCCCCCATTAACACAGATGGAAACTCAGCGATCCTGTGAGCCAGCAGGTAACCAGCACTACACACCGTGTAATAGAGGAATCTCCAAGAGGGGGGGGGGGGGGAACTTGTTACATTTTGGAGGCACTGCTGAGATGCTCACCAGGACAAGCTTTTACAGCGAAGCAAACCAGAGGAAAGAGGTACACTCCAAGTCTGAGTGCTAAGAAGGAAGGGGGGCCAGGTGTAGTGTCCGGGGGACTCTTGCCCAGCAAGGGACCAACTTCCCCGCTAGTGGAGCTGCAGTCTCTGCTGTCCCCTAATGTGAGGTAACCTGTGCCGAGTCTGTGTGCTAAGTGTTCTAGTTTGTGTCATCCTGAGGACTGATATGTAGGGCGCCTGGAGGGGGTTGTTCTGGCTGTCTGGGACCCAGAAACCTCAGGAAGGGGACTATAGGATCATGGTCAAACAGGGTGGGGTTACAGTATTTGTGGGTAGTGTCCAAGGAGGGGATCTTGAATGTCAGGATTGCCAGAACCTCCGTTTGAGGAGCTACAACAATGCTATTAGCATCTCACAATACACGGAGCCGAAGTGTACTTTGATTGGACTGTCAACGTGTGCAGCGTACTGGAGGGGGTTTTGCCTAGCCAGGGGTACCTTTCCCGCCAGTGAAGACCGGCAGCGTGTGTAAGAAGCGGTTCCCGACAAAATCGGGATGACAGCATCACTGCAGCGTGGCTGCGGAGGAACCACCTACCTGACTGACCGAACAGGAGCGGAGTCCCGTGCTGATGACATCAGCGAGAGCAACGGTGCATCCCAAGCAGCGGTGGAGCGCCACGGCTGTGGCGGCTCCCAGAGATACGGCGTCGGACGTGCCTGCTCCTGGCCGGGACGACCATGCGACTGCCAAGATTCACCAGAGCAGTGAGGATGCATCTTCTTCCTTCCAGATTACAGCGGAGGGATCCAGCAGAGAACTACCGCCCGGTACTTCTTCTTACGCTGAGAACAACAACACGCTTCTGATACAACCAGATTGCATCCGGTGTTCCTGGATCCTGCTGGAGATGGAGGCGTCGCACCAGTCTTCCCCAAACTCAGCGATCTTGTGAGCCAGCAGGTAACAAGCACTACACACAGTGTAATAGAGGAATCTCCCAGAGGGTGATGGAAAACCTGTTACATATGTTCTACTAAAGCTGGCCTTGTGAGCTTTATAGCAGGGCACTGATTCTGACCTTGATTGGTGGCGAAGTGGAAGTGTTTGGGAAAACTCTGACATGAAAAGTGAACAAGGAGGAAGAAGACGCCAGCACCAGACCTCTGATCTATAGCTTTTTTAAATTGGTGTCATATAATATTGAAACAAACATTCAACATACTATTTGAACCACGGTGTGATTAGTCACAATTGAATGAATTCATACTGATGTGTCGTTAAAGCAGCAGTCCTCTTTCTTCTCTCTCTTTTTTTTTTTTTTAAGTACCAGAGTTGATCTGTCCCCGACCTGTTCGCGACCGTTCGGTTAATGAGACATTTTAGTTTTTTGTGCCAGTGTGTGACAATATGGCCCCTACGGTCACCAACGTAATTTATCGATGTTGCAGCTTTCTATTAGATGCCGGAGCAAGTATGACCCTCCGACCCATTATATCTCAGGACGTGGGGGGTCCCTGGAGGACAGGGCCCCGCAGATCAGTTCAGAGCAGGGGCGGCCAACTCCAGTCATCAAGAGCTACCAACAGGTCAGGTTTTCAGGATATCCCTGCTTCAGCACAGGTAGCTCAATCAGTGGCTCAGTCTCCGACTGCACCACCTGTGCTGAAGCAGGGATATCCCGAAAACTTGATCTGTTGGTAGCTCTTGAGGACTGGAGTTGGCTACAGGTTCAGGTAGTATAAAACCCTTGTCCCCCTTCCCCCTCTTACCCTCCAATGTTTTTTTTAGCCGTGTGGCTTTCTGCTTTGAGTCCAGCAGTTGCTGGCATTAGTTTGAATGATCATGTACTGCGGCCAGAATTCGTCTAACTGAGACATCAATCATGCTCTCAGAGGTGAGGGTATCAGGCATTGTTACAGAGTTAAGCTGCCAAGCTCTTTTCAATGAAGAAAACGACATTGATTTTTTCTCCCTGTAAAATGAATTATTTTTGTTTCTGTGATTAGGCCACACTACACATAAGAGAGCCTCACAGTTGGCATCTGAAGTCAGCTGCTGAGACATATTGCAGTGAAGCCTGTCGAATAAGACCACCAACTGGTCAAATATCGCTGCTATATGGGCAGGTGGGCTTTTTTCATACATTGATTTGCATTTCAAATAGAATAATTTCAAATGGGTGTGTAAAGGTTTTAAAGCACCGGCCCCTTTCAGGATTGAATATACCGATGTATCAGACCTGCTCCCGATAACGGGATGAGTTGCATTACCGCTGGCACGTTATTTAACAGTAGCGCTATTGAAAATAACGTAGTTAGTGCATGCGTTGTTTAACATGTTATTTCATACGTTATTTCGTGTTAATGGGGGTAATGACGTCTGCTCCATCTGTATGTAGAATCCTATGTACTGTATGTGCAGTATTTTGAGTGGAAGTATTCGTAAACTAAATTGTATTATAATCTTGTTATACGTTTTCTAGAAGAGATATATTGAGATAGATTGAGGTATACATCCCAATTTCAAGTATATTCAAGTACACCTCAACCCCCTTATAACGCTGTGCTTGGGGTCCAAAGAACCACATCGCGCTATAAGCGGATCGCGTTAGAAATAATGTACAATTGTATGCATTGTACAATAAAGTATTTAAGACACCAATAATCGTGTTGTAAAGTATTCATAAATACGAAAAGTGGTAGCCACGCTTGCATCGCGTTATAAGCGGATTCGCGTTGTAACGGATCGCGTTATAACAGGGTTGAGCTTTATCTCTACCTTACAGAGAGAGTATTGTAATGAATTGTGTATAAATGTACAATAAGTATAGTACGACACAGAGCAGGTCTTTTTACTGTAAGTTGTCTGTGGAATTCTTAACATCCCTGTAATTATTCTCTTACATAAATATTTGTCCAGAATGTTAAATGATTGGGAAATGTTACCGCTATGTGATCAGAAAAGAGATGCATGCTATGTGTGTATGTATTCATATATATATAGTTGTATATAACAGCCATGATTAAGGACTCTGTTAAGGTAATGTTTGGGTCTTTCTCAACACAGCAAATGTTTGGAAATGTATGAATCGTACTGCACAATTTGTATACCTCTTGAGTTTCTCATTTACCCCTTATTTGCAGAAGGGTTTGTTAAATCATTGAGTTGCATTTCAGGCCAGTCTGGCAAAGGCGTTAGATCACAAATTATATTAGAGGTTTGTTCTGGGGTCTTCCAATAGTGGCTATCTGTCCATTTCCCAATTCTAAGCTTATTCATTGGAGACATAATAATATTGATATTAATTTGACATTAATGCAATAGATATAATGACTTATTATTTAATGATAAACCCATGTGGGGCAGTTTGCTTTTCCAAACGTTTATGTTATTCACAGAAGGCTCATATTATGGCTTTAAGATAGTTTTTGTGAACATGTTTCTTTATTTAAACTTCATGGCAAAAGTATAGCTGGCGTGTGACCTGAATTTAAACCCTGATGAAGAATGAAAGTGTCAAGCCCCTGGCCCTCACTCAAAACTATCCACAACCAGGAGCCAGAGTGACATAGCTGCATTAAATTATTGTACACCCATTAATTTAACTGCCAATATCCACCTAGCCTTGGAAGACCTATACGTCAATGTCCAGCTTTGGTCGGTGCTGGTAATGAGCTGACATCATTGGAACCTCAGAATGTAATTGTTGCCTGACATAATAATTGTAATGATCCTCAGAGCGCTGTTTATCCTGCTATTATTGCAGTGAGACACACTGTTCTAATTAATGTAGCATGAGTCTGTTGATCGATGGCTAAAGAAGATTCCTGTGTTCTTGACAGGTATGTGATTTGTATAAAGTGTGTATTTTTAAGGGGGTAATTCTTTATACTCTAAACTATCCATTCGGCTTGTTTTTGGCCAGAAAACCCATTGAGGTCAATAGTGGATTCTGTCTGAAAACAGCTCAAAAGGCCTCTTCGGTGTATTTAGAATTTCCCCTTAAACGTATTTTTTTTTCATGTTGATTTACTCTGCATACAGTGGATTATTTTTGTTTGATTGATTTAACTACACATTTTATTGCTCCTCTTTTACCCTGGTTTTTGTAGACGGGAGACTTTAACGCATAAACTTCATATTGTTTTAGAAACCAGCCAACAGCACTGCATGTACTGTACGTATCATTGTAAAGCTTTTACACAGTATTGCTCTTAGGGAAACCAGGTCCAAGCTCAGGAGAACCAACCAATCGGAACATACTCAACTTTTCCAAACTCTCTGGGGCAGCGGTAGGCAACATGATGCACCCTGTGGCCGTAAGCGCTAAAACCGGCCGCATACTACCCACATATATCCTCGTTGTAAAGGTAAAAGTCATTAACTACATTATTTTCATACTGAGGAAAAGGCAATTAAATGCTCTTTTTGAAATTATTTCAAAATCATATTTAATGCGTTTTATGTTTTGGTCATTCTGAGCTATGACTAAATACTGTAGGTACTTAATGAGTTTCTCAACAGAAATATCAAGATATTCCAAGCCAGGAAGTGCATTTAGTGAGTTCTTGCCATAAATGCACTTAATGAGTTTTACCTATACAACGACAATATATAAATTGTGCACAGACAGAAGGTAAGTTACAGCCGCTGGAAGGAACTTCTTCCTGGCTCCTTCAGTCCACTGCATAATGCCGGTGTGTTGGTGAATACTGTTTTGCTCCTCTTCTTACTCTGGGAGCTAGTGATTGGCACTGGAGAGGAGCAGTATTTATTAGCGCAATGTTATCAAGCAGCTGAGGGAGCAGGGAGTAGCTATGATACACAGCAATACCCTCTGCTGGGATAGCCAGTGGTTGGGGGGACAACAGGTGACACCCCCAAAGCTGCATGTGCAACATATATCTAGCACCTGCCTTTTAAAAAATGTGGATTAAACCCTTAGAAGCCATTGTGGCCATAAAGGCATGCATCTTAATGGTCACTAAGGTAGCCAAGGGGTTAATACAAACACCCTAACTACCTTTCTATACCCATTGTATGTCATAGAGGTACAACCACTATGGCATAAAAGGGGTTAACTGCTAGTCTTAACCCACTGGGTGGCAACCGCCCTCCCCGGTGCACCCACTCTTATAACCCCCTCACCCCCATCAAACCTAACCCTCCCCCCCCTCTACAGTACTGGTCATTAGCCCTACTAGCCTAAGTAGGCTAATGGCCACTATAAACAAAATATACAATTACATCACAAGCAACTAGATATTAAGAAAAAGTACTGTACATACATTAAAACAATCAAACATTGTAGTGAGGCTACCTAGGCTCTCTCAAGGAGGGCCTGGTAAGCTACAATGGCACCCAATGGGTACCTGAAACAAATGTTGGATTTACCCCATTATTAAAAATAAATAAACCCATAAAAACGGAGGTAGGTGCCCGGGGAAGAGAGGTTAGGCCACCCAGGGGTAGTAAAGGGG
This sequence comes from Ascaphus truei, assembly GCF_040206685.1. Lineage (NCBI taxonomy): Eukaryota > Metazoa > Chordata > Amphibia > Anura > Ascaphidae > Ascaphus > Ascaphus truei. The sequence continues at coordinate 35,930,477 of NC_134487.1, forward strand.
GCAATTAACCCCATTGTATGTCATAGTGGTTGTACCTCTATGCCACACAATGGGTAGTTAATGTGTTTATATTAACTACTTCATCCCATTAGTGATTATGAAGGCCCCTTAGTGATTATGAAGGCCACTATGGCTTCTAACGGGTTAATCCACTGGTCTTATATACAAAAATGTGGCCTGGTCCAGGGTATTCACTTTGGCTTTCTATATTGCTAAGGTAATGTAGAAAGCCAAAAGTGTCCACTTCAGCACCCTGGACAGGACCCAAAATTGTGCCGCAAGCCGGCGTTAGGTGCTGGAAGCACCTGCTGTTTTCAGATGTTACCTAAAAAAGCAGTGTTATTTCCCACATTAACTTTAATGATCTACTGCGGATATACGTTGAAGTTGTCCACACCTATTTTGCATATCATTAACACTAACGGCCCTTGCAGTTAATGGCAGGCCATCTCAGCAATAACACAAGCCTTAACGCAATCATGGGACCTTTAAAGATCCTCGTGACCACTTAACAATGCGTTAAATTCAGCTAGCGCATCTTTAAGTAAATACCGGCGTTCTGTGGATGTGGGCCTTAGGTGTACATTAAGTGGGGGAGAAGAGAGATGCACTGTATGTATTCCCGGAACCCTGGTTGAAAGAATCATTTCCAAATTCGATTGACTTGGTTGAACCAAAACAACAACAACAAAAACAGGTGTGATTTGTGTTTCAAAGAAAAGTTCAAAAAGAAATTGCTTGTTACCGTGCCACATTTTCATGAACCTGCATCAACTGAGAGATTGCCAAGCAACTGAGGGGGGGAGGGGGGAGCATAAACAAGAATCAAATAATGCCATCTATGCTCCTTGTTTCTCTTCTTGCCAGACTAGTGACCCATGCAGCTCTATTGCTAAGCAGACAGCTCAGTAACACAGTTTGTCATGTAGCGCTTGCAGGCATTCTGTTCCGCAACTTGTACAGATGTCACTCTCTGATGCTAGATACCAGCATTTCCCCAGAAGCTTTAAACAATGCAAACCTTCTAAAACGCTGGGGAGCAGGTGAAAACATTTTGATGCATTTTCTGCGGTTTCTGTTTTCACTAAGAAAGCCGCTATTAATTGTTAATAGTATGTCTATTATTAAAGTGGGGGGAAAAAACAACAATCCTCTAATCTAAGAAAAGGCTAATGTTGAGCAAATGTTTTAAGTTAGCAGCCACTAAGAGAGCGTGTAATATTCTAACATGAAATCTCATCCAGGCATTTTTACCTTTCAATATAATGAAATAAGATGAATTATGGTCAAATATGAAATCCATACTCGGGCTGTTCTGCTTCTTATTCATATTCCCCCAGTTAATTTTAGGACCTGACAATACAATAGACAATTAAACGGAATTCAAATTCTAGTCCTAACTGATGTGTCTAATAATATTTTAAACAATACCCGGCATGTATTTTTTTTAACCTTAACAGTTCATTGTAACATCCTCTAGAACAGGGGTAGCCAATTCCATTCCTCAAGGGCAACCAACAGGTCAGGTTTTAAGGATATCCCTGCTTGAGCACAGGTGGCTCAATCAGTGGCTCAATCAGTGGCTCAGTCATTGACCGAGCCACTAATTGAGCTACTTGTGCTGAAGCTGGAATGGGACATTTCGTTGTGGCTATTTTGCTGTGACTCACCTCGCCGCCGTCGCCGATCCAGCACTGGAATCCCCGCTTCTGGCCACTTCTAAGGTAAGGTTTAATACTGGTTAGAGTAGGGGTTAATTTAAGGGGTTTTAGGGTAGGTGGTTTTAGGGTAAGACACTTTTACCTTGTCGGTGAAGTGGCCGGCGGCGGAACCTTCCGGCGGTGGGGTGAGTTTGGTTGCAGCAAAATCGCCACGACCAAAGGTCCTAGACCGTGCTGAAGCAGGAATATCCTTAAAACCTGACCTGCTGGTGGCCATTGAGAGTTGTCCGGCCCTGCTCTGGAAGATTTCTGTTTTGGATTATTGTTAATACCAGAAAATACTTTTAGCCATGACTACTGCTAATATACAATGCTGTAACTCGAGTTAAATCCTGGTAAAGTTAATAACGGAGCTTTGTGAGTCCGGGCCTTAGAGTTCAGTGCTACAGAGTCCATAGCAGCTGCTCTTACAATATGATAATGAGGTGTGAGATTAGTATCAATAGCTATGCGCAATTCGAACATATTTTGTATTCATACACCTGTGCATAATAATTACATCGTTGGCTACATCATTTTGTTTCTCTCTTAAGTACGAACTCTTAATTAAAGCAAGATGTATTGTGCATTTTAGCGTATTTGTCTACGGTGAGGGTGTATGGTTTTAAAGGAGCAATCCAAGCGCTTTTTTATTTTTAATATAGGATTGAAGCAGGAGGTCTCCGGAGCTGAACCCCATTAATTTCAGCTCTGGGGACCCCCTGCTTCCGGAGATACTTTCCTCCGTAGTAGGTGCCAGTAGCCTCTCTGCTCGTCTACAAGGGATCACGTAATGGCCGCTGTTCAAATCTGCGCCCTGCGGGCCTTTTGGCTTCCTATTGGCTCACGTGACGCGGGAGCTTTAAACCCATGCTAGTTCAGCCAGAGAGGCTACCGGTACCTACTACGGAGGTAAGTGTCTCCAGAAGCAGGGGGGCTGAAATTAATGTGGTTCAGCTCCGAGACCCAATGATTCAATCTTGGGAAAAGAAATAAAAATACATGTTGAAGAAAAGGCACTTGACCTGCTCCTTTAATGTGAGAATGATATGACCTATTTTTAATTATGAGGAAAATATTGAATACTGTAGCTCAATTTCACTTTACGAAATGTCTATGACAGCAAGAGTGATATAGCTGCCAATCAATGTGGGAGCTTTCAAAGTCATGCCCCACAATGCCTTGCTGCTGTGGATGCAAAGCATTGTGGGAAGTGAGTTTGGGGCCTTACTAAGTGTGTTCCCACACAGGCTCAGGATCCCACTATACTGCCTGGAATCGGCCATTACATATTATTTTGGAGCGAACCCCTTGTTGACACCTCACGAACCTCTAGGGGTTCCCGAACCAGCTGTTTGGAATCACTTCTTTAGGGGATATGTATCAGTGTCCAATCTGCAAAACTTGATTACAAAATGTATTTAATTTATCAAAGGCAAATTAAATTTTGTGACACATACGACCAGATCTAGAGTTTAGTAGTAATTGGAAAAATTGAAGTGGAGTTAATAGTTTTGTGCTACGCTATCACTATTTCTGGTATTAGGAGACAATTTAGGCCAAAATCCACAAAGCTCGATTATGTCATGGCTCATAACGCCATGTTATCAAAATCAGTAACAGACGTTATGTTACCTTTCTCTTTCCCTCTCTCCCCATTCTCTCTCTGTCCCCTCTCTTTCTCTCTCACATCTCTCTATCCCACCCCCCTCTCTCTCCCTGTGTCTCTCCAGCAAAACCCATATTTCAGGGTCTGGAGGGAGTTAATGCCACCTTTTAGGTATGACCTCACTAACGCATCATGAAATACCTGTGTTAATTATAACGGAGCTCTGTGGCTTCTGTGGACAGGCGTTTTTAGACAGAACGCCTCTTTTACATATCATTATCACTGCGTTGGTTAGCTTTGAAGATTCCCATTAGCATTTTGCGATGAGTTAACTTTAGTTAAATCCTCGTTACGCTAATAACGGCGCTTTGTGGATCTGCGCCTTAGGGCAAGGCCATAGTGCAGGCGCAGAGGCGATCTGTGGCCTTGGTGAGGGGGAGGCATGTCGGAGGCGTGCTCGTGATGTCACGTGAGCGGTTCACCCTCATTGGCTGAACCGCTCATGTGACCTGGCCGCCGCGCAACAAAATCAAATTGTTTTGTCTGCCCGGGAATTGTGCGTGCGGTCACACGCTCTATGGCCTTCCTCATTGAGGTGCGGCCTTTTGTTCGTGCCACGCGCGATGTCGCACGGATTATGGACGCGGCCTTAGAGTTGGGTGCTACAGAGCCCATAGCAGCTGGTCTTAAAATATGATAATGAGGTCTAAGATTAGCATAATTAGCAAAGCATAATTTTAACATCTCTTGCAATCATACGCCTGTGAATAATAATGACGTCGTTAGCGTAAGGTTTGCACTTAATTGCATCAACATGCCCTTAAAAACATGACTATCATGGGACTGACATCAGTCTGCAACAACTGAGCCTAGTAGAAGGAAGCCCTGCAGCCAATAATTCGATCATATGAAGAATAGCTTTTCTAAAGTATGCTCCTGATCAGCCGTGAGAAAACTCCATCATTTTCACGGGGATGTGAGATGTTATGCGGTACCTCTGGAGTAACTTATCATTAGGCATGCCAAACACACGAACTCTAGCCCTATACATTACTCCCTTCTTCTCCAGGCTCATAGCTTATTCTCAAAAATAGTCAAAGCATTGCCTGGTAGCATCTGTGCCTCAATAGAACAGCCATGAGTCCAGAAAATGCTGTGTTCTTATGTGTACTCTGATTAGCACGTGGTCACTGTAGGCGCGTAATTAAAAAGGGGTTTTAAATTAAGAACAGACCTAAATCCAACTCTGAATTGGGCGCTAAAACGAGAGAGGTGCTATATAGGTGTGCACCCATGTGGAGCTCATTTAAATAAATTAGAAGTAGACACGCCTCAGCAAACTGCCTTTTGCGCCTACTTTTTTCCAACGCTCTGGTCATTTTCCCTATGGTTATAGCGCTATTTCCGGTAACTGCGGTAAGATAACTCTACATCTGCCACCTTGGCCCTTCTATGCCATATGCTAGGCGTGCTCAACTCCAGTCCTCAAGCCCCCCACAACAGGTCAAGTTTTTAGGAAATCCCACCTTCGGCACAGGTGGCTCAATCAGTCCCTGATTCAGCACAGGTGGCTCAATCAGTCTCTTCTTCAGCACAGGTGGCTCAAACAGTCATTGCCTCTGATTGAGCCACCTGTGCTGAAGCTGGGATATCCTGAAAACCTGACCTGTTGGGAGGGGGGCTTGAGGACTGGAGTTGAGAACTCCTGCCTTATGCTACTGTGAGTAAAGATTCACCACTGCAGATTATATGGAAGCCATAGAAATATAGTGATATTTAAATTGTATTTCTGAAGGGAAAATGTTGGTGAAATGATTTTTGTGCGTTAACAAAGCAGATTGATTTTGTACTTGTTTAACTCGTATTTATATACAAAGAATTCCTTTTTATATACTGAAAGAAATCTGTGAGCAGGTCAGTTTTTCTGTATTAATGAAGAGTAGGATCGTGCACAGTGGGGTTTATTTACTGAATCAAACTCTCCCGACTGCAAAACTGGGCAAAACCCAATGCCAAATGTATTAATGAAACGCAATCACATTAAAAACAATGTTTTTTCCCCCTATGATAAATCTAATGGAGTATTTTTGCAACAGTTTTGCATCCATGAGGCTTTAACCAAAAAAAAAAAAAATACATTATGTTCTTGGGAACAGAATCTGTTACATCTGGAGATGTCATCAAATTATACAAATTAATTACAGAAATACAGTACACTCAGCTGATCTGGGGAGCTATTGATCATGCAACTTGTTTCCAAGCTATAGGAGCACTGTGCAGCCTATCGGATATGTAACATTCTCTCCTCTACCCTTTGCACCAAAATTAGGCAACGTTTTGTAAATTACTCTTGACCTGTCAGGCTGGAAAAGTCTACGCAAGCTCAGACATATCGATGAACTCCTCTCCAATACAGTACGTGGACCTTTTGGTGCACACATTTATCCCTTTCTCAAAAGTATTCTTTGGTGCAGAGGGTAATGTCACAGATGTGTGATAAAAATACATTGTAAGATCTTGTGTTATTTGTAGCGCAGGTTCCCGAACAGATTGCAAGACACCCTTTCTTATTATATATGTATGGCTCTTTGTATCTCTGTCTTCTATAGTTTAATTTTGAAGAGTGCCATATATTGGCACATTAGCACATATACTGTATGTAAAGGCTCCAGGAGGAAATATTAAACTACTGTATGTGGGTTTACTTCAATGGCGTTAGATAGAAATGCTATTGACTTGAAGTATTTTCAGTACGAGTGTCAGTGCCTATCCAAATTTTGCTCCAGTTTGACTTTTAACCAATTAAGACCTCCAAATAAATCAATAAAAACTACCATTATTTTCATAATGCATTTAGACCTTATATAAGATGTGTATGGGTGCCAGAAGGTTTCTTACGAAGTAGCACCACTTAGCAAATATGGCCATTAATGTTTTATCTATGCTATGATTTGTTATCAGGGTTGAGCCTTTTTAAACTGGCAGCGAAAGGACTAACAGGGCAGGAGGTTTATGGGGAGGAGTAAAGGACTCACCTTCCATATACATGGAGCTTTACCTTGGTTCAGTTAAGTGAGGATCCTTTACAACCAAATGAGAATGAACCTGCTCTAGTATTTGCTACCGTGGTGAAGAAGAGACCTACTGCAGTGTCCCAAAAAGTTCAATGTAAATGTGACTCAAGTGTTCTTTTTTTTAATTTTATTTTTGACAAATATTAATTTTCTGAAACATATTTTTGATGTATTTTTTATATTATTTACTTACCATATCATACATATTATTACAATAATATATTCTCATTGAAGTAAGCAGGCCATAGAATATAGAATAGCTGTTTATTTAGAACATACAGATGTAGTATGACTTGCTGTCCCAGATCCGGGGAATTATCGCTGCGGGGGGGTCTGGTCTGGAAGTATGGACCCCCCCTGCAGCGAGACCCGTGGTAGGACTAACCCCAGAGCCAAGGCATTAAGGTTTTCAGGCCGCGGCTCGGGACACAAGAAGTCTTACTACATCTGTACATTGTCCTGATACGTTCCACAACTTGAAAGAGGTGCTGTGCCTTCAGAATATTGAAAATATGTTTCTCATGGATAACTCCTCATATTCCCCATCCAGAGCAAGTGCCGCCCAGAGCTGGCTTCCGAGTGGATCCTGCTGGCAAGTATTCTACAGCACCCATTTGCCTGTGCAATCTGTCATTCATTCTGTGTCTATGTAACCGTGTGTCTTGTAATCATTGCTCTGGGTAAAGCTAAGCCATAATTGTCCACTCACTTGTCCTTTCACACTGAACTTCTATCTCACAATCCTTTCACTGCAAGAGGAGCCTGTTGCTTACACTGAGCATTTACTAGCTTCACAGAACTGTACTTGACAGTCACATAAAGGGCTATATTACGAAGCAGGGCTGTGCCGCAAGACACCATCCGGAGATGCAAAAAGTGAATTGGTCGTAAGGCATAAACAGGTAGAAAAACGGCAGTGCACTGCCAAGAAAACCAGGAGGAGGCTCACGGCAGCAAAAGCAAAAATTTATTTATGCCATAAAATGATTGGACAAAGGTCCCCCCTAGACCCAACAAGTATCCACCTACGCGTTTCGGGCTCTATGCCCTTTCTCATTTGCTGCCGTGAGCCTCCTCCTGGTTTTCTTGGCAGTGCACTGCCGTTTTTCTACCTGTTCCTGCTTCTGTTACTGGTGGACTGAACGCTATTTATCCCTGCTGAGGAACACTCCCCTGGATTCTGAAATTCAAAAGTGAGTTATACCTGTGGGTTGCCATACCCCTTCATTCTCACTATATGGGACATTGGTTGTACTATTCTTCATTGGTGCCTGTGGCATTAAGTACTAGTCCCTTAAAGCCTATTAGGGTAACTTTATTGTGTTATACAGCTTATTGGGAGTTTCTTAACTGCAGATGTTACGAATACACTAAAGACTTGTTTTTCTGATGCATTGGTGTTCTACACATCTGGTCGTGAGGCATAGAAAGGGACTTATGGCTTATTACAGGGGTGATCAACTCCAGTCCTCAAGGGCCACCAACAGGCTAGGTTTTAAGGATATCCTTGCTTCAGTGCAGGTGGCTCAATCAGTGGCTCAGTCAACAACTGAGCTGAAGCAGGCATATCCTTAAAACCTAACCTGTTGCTGGTCGTTGACTGAGCCACTGATTGAGCCAGCTGCGCTGAAGCAGGAATATCTTTAACACCTGACCTGTTGGTGGCCCTAGAGGACTGGTGTTGGCCATTCCTGACATAGCACCACTTAGCAAATGTGGCCCGTAATGTTCACATCTTGACTGATTATGCCATATGTTATATGATGCACATGTTTCTCTTAGTGGCACACTTGAAAAAAGAGCTAGATTTGTAAAGTCAGCATCTCATGCTGAAAGAAAAAACCCTTCAGATTCTGCAATATTATACGTTCCCACAAATAAAGTTATTTCTTTCCAAATACATAAAGAAACCATGTGCATCTTTTATGGCACCTTTGCTATCTACTTTACAAGTTAGCCCACAGTAATAACCAACAGCAGTTATTTCTTCGACACTGTATGTTTCTCTGTTGTAGGTGAGAAAAGTGACAAGTTAGCCAGGGACAAAAGCTAGCAATCAGGAGCCAGTTTGTGATAGGTTCCGAGGAGGGAGACGTTATGTAATTGGAAATGTGTAATTATGATGTGTGAATATTTGTTTCAGCATATTTATATTACGCAATGGGTGGCTTTCTAAGCACTAAGGCCCAAATGTATTAAACAGAGCCAAGTCTCAACACACCTTTACTTGAATGCTACATTTAGCACAGTTTAATAAGTCTAGACCTAAATGACATGATTTACTTACTTACTTACATTGCAAACAGACTTGAGTGATCCATCATATACTGAACAGGTTCTATTATTATCATTCATAATCTTGTTATGCACCATGATGAAGATGACATGTTACTGTTATAGCATTATTTACCCTATCTGACACGGCATTGGAGACGTCAATCTCAGTCTGGACCTACGTCCTGGTATCATTTTGTTCTTCCTCTACATTACTGGGCTTTTTCCCCCCTACATGATCATTTAAATGGAAGAAAAAAACGGTGCTTTTTTTAAGCTCTTCTTTTATCTTTTCAGAATAATTATTATTAACACTGCCAATTGACTTAGCTTTTTGTTATATTACATATTATTTTTTAGTGTGCCAAAGAGAAATAAATAATATGTGACATATGTTTGTGTTTGTACTCATGGCGGTACATTATTAAGCTATTGCATCAGACTCTAGGTCTGTTCATAATAGTCACATATATTTGTCATTGGTATGTTTATAGCTGTGCTATATTTCTGACTCTTTTTAATAGAATATGGTATTGTTCCTTTAAATGCAGGAAGTTTATCCTGAATCACGCTTCTAATTGAGAGAACACTATATTCTGTAACATTGCAAGGATGCAGTTATTCACTGTAAAAAAAATGCCATGGCATGCTACTGTTTGCAGTGTCAAGAAATAAAGTTCATATTGCACGTTATTTCATTCAAAATGACTGAAAATAAACTTGCTGTGAGCACCCATTCCATGGATACCTGTCTCATGCATATCATAGTATCCTCCTATTCACCATGTAGACAGTGGTACAGTGATTTCCCTTGCTCGGGTAAAGAGAGTTATAAGGAAAAGACAGAATAAGAAACCTGAGTGAATGACAGAGAACAAGAGAGAGAGGGAGAGTTTGTCATAGCTCAACAATGCAGACTGTGTGATAATTAAAAGTGGGAATGTATGTGAGATTAGTAAGTGAGAACAGAATGGTGTATTCACTACTGTCTGATAGCCCTCAATTGTCTTCAACTGCTATTTATTCGATAAGGGCTATCATACTTTAGTAAATATACCTCTGACTATGATAATGTATGTATGTATGTCTTTATTTATATAGCGCCATTAATGTACATAGCGCATCACAGCAGTAATATTACACATAGGCAGGGGGTGTGTAATATATAAAACATGCTGTGGCATGAAGCATAATATTGTATAGTATAAAAGGAGTAAGCTAACCCATTATCAAATTCCCACAGCGGGTAATCAACATACAGTAGTAAGAATGTTTTTAAACACCATAGATCAGTGGTCTCCAAACTTTTCAGTACGAGGGACATATCGTATATTCTACACATTTTCGCGGGCCAAAGGGAAAAAAAATCTTTTTAGAATTTTTATATATTTAAATATTTAATAAATTAATGAATAAGTTTCAGTTGGATCTTTTTGGGGAAATTAGCATATGATATGTTTCAGAACTAAAGAGAAATGTGACAGTTACAAAGAAAGGATTCCGTGCTTACACTGGGAAATTATATATGAGGAAAAATATATATTTCAAGTTGCTGCAGGCCAGATAAAATCTTGTGGGAGGCCTGATGTGGCCCCCGGCCGTACTTTGGAGACCCCTGCCATAGATTATGACAATCAGGACTTTTACTTACATAGTTACATAGTAACATAGCAGATGAGGTTGAAAAAAGACATACATACATCAAGTTCAACCTATGCTAAATGTAGATGACAGATACTTATCCTATATTTGTATTTACTGTATATTGATCCAGAGGAAGGAAAACAAAAAACCTCTAACAAAACGAAACTTTCTACTGAAGTTGACTACTTAATGCAACTAACATTCTTTATATTGTTGTATGTACATCAATTTGTTGTTGTTGTTGTTGTTGTTGTTTTCTTCATGTTTTCCATTTGTTATGGTTTCACCCATGTTAAATGAATAACTTTCATGGCCCATGCATTATTAACTCTCACTTCATTTAATATTGGGGCAGTGGGGCGAGCGCTGGTGAAATAGATGTTGCTTGTTATTCTTAATAGTTATTTTCATTTAACAACAGGCCCTGATTATAAGGAGTTGGATGTTCATCTTCGACGCCAAGAGTCTGGATTTGGGTTCAGAATCCTTGGAGGAGATGAACCTGGTCAGCCTGTAAGTGCTTTCCTGCACCTTGTACAGCATTTTCAGATGATGTTGCGTTTATAACATACATACATGTCTGTATTGTAGGGCGAAATACCCAAATGTTTTTTTTCTTGCCCAACTGTTGCTCATGACAGATCCTAAATACACGTTAGATCTATTTTAAGTTTTGTTCCAAAAAAAAATGTGAAAAAAAAAATCGACTTCTTTTCTACTGGAAATTTAGAAAATGAAATGTAACATTATTGAGCTATAATTTGTAGGCAGCAAAATTATTTTTCCATTTTATTTCATTGATGAAGCAGACTATTTTTTTTCAAATAGAGAATTTTTAGAACCCCACACTGACGACGTGAGAATGGGATTGATATGATCTCTAGCGTCAGGATGCCACATCACACACTTCTGTGTTTTGAAATGTTTCCTGACTTTACTCTCCTTCCTCTAGCTTTATTCCAGTGTTTTGACTCTTTCTGCTGCCTCTCTCACTTCCTCCTCCCATTGTTGCACTCATTTCAATTCCTCCTTCTGCCATCCAGGTTCTCTCCAAGTCAATCGGTAGCATTTATCTGTGTGTGTACCTATGTCTCTGTGTATGTCGCTAAATATGTATCTGTGTTATCCATGTGTGACACTGTTCATCTATCTTAGTGTCTATAGACACAGTGTCTAAATCCCTCTACACCCACTGATGTTGGGACCATCCACCTTCTTCCCCTTATCCCTAAGCGGCACAATACTCTTCCCATATTTTCCCTGGATAGAGAGTGCAGGTTTGTACTGTCCTAGGAGAAGCAGATGCCAGAAGGATTACCAAAGAATCTCAGCTTTTCGATGTCATAGATGACACCAAAGATTCATGCTTTTTGGCTTCTCAGAAGAATAATAAGATACAGTTGTTAACTATGATTCACAAGGACATTCCCGGTCACTATCCAAAGTCTAAATGAACTTTATGCACTAATACATACTTCTTGTGTGCAGCCAACCGACTCATAATGGTCACTCACGTTTTCATTCTGGTCTTCACCAACTACACACTGATGCTATGGCTACAGGTTCACCACCAGCATGCGGTGAACTAAAATTGTCCAATGGTCACAGGGTGAGTTCTCAAGGAAAGTAGTATAGAAGAAATCTTGGCACATCCCTCACAAGGCTCACAGGAATTTCACTGGTACTAGGATGTATTAAAAATATATATAAATCATGTTAGAAAGCAGCAAACATTTCTGACAGTTCTCCGAACAGCCTCTCCTAACGCGTTTTATGGTACTAATCAGATACCTCGGATGAGGTGCCAAAAGTGTTAGGTACAGTATTCTGCACTGTCTCGTAAAATAAAGCAAAACCACATACGATATAAAACTCCCTCAGTGAGAAATGAGATCTTATAAATACTATTCATAATAAGTTGAAGGAAAACAAATGAATTATTCTATATAAACGAGAACAACCCAAAATATTGATGGGATGCACATTTTTGCAACATGTTTTGTACACAATTTGCACCTCTTTTTAGTGCTTTAAAGTCCTGAAGGGTATTGCAAATGTACATGAGACATTCTGAAATGCCCGTATTTCAGTTCTTTACTGTATGTAAAGCAGACTCTTCAAAGCAACTTCCAAAAGATTAAGCCTTCGAACATTTAACCAAGATGCAGAAAAAATATTTTCTTTATGTAGAAAATAATTCAAAGATTTGACCAACTTTTTATATGGCTAATGTTAAATTTAGAGCTTTTAACACAACGTTTTCTTTCAAACCTTTCATTCTTCAGCATTTTAAGAATAGAGAGATTCATTTAAAAAGAACTCGGCTTGGCATCTGTGTAAGGGAATCATCGTTTTATCCCACACAGTCTCCAAGTGCAAGAAAAGAAGGACAAAAGTTACATTTTTCAATAATATTTCAGCCGAGTAACTGTATTATTTCTCTGAAAGCGCAGAGTGTAAATCCCTGGTGTGACAACAGAGTCTGACTGACTTATGAAAAACATTTCATACTGTTTCCGTATTGTCTTTGCAGTTAAAAAAAAAAATGAAAAAACATGGTTCTGTGCCCTCCCAAGATAAATGATGCTGAATATTGATTGAACAGATTCAGCTCAGAAGAAAATATACTGATTTTGGCCAGTGATTCTCTTTGCTTTATCACAGCAGCTGCCCTTGTTCAATGAAACACCTTCATTTATTTTTTTGTAGAAAGGCATAACGCTGCAGAATGAATCAATACTCCACCCGTGTTCCCTTTAGCTCGCCTACATTTCCTGTTATAGTATAGTACCTCAGTTGGCTATGCCCAACGTCTTCCTCTTACGTCCGGTAAACACAACACATGTTCCTATTGGTTATTACTGTGGGTTAAAGCGCAATGAACATGTCGTCCCCCCCCCCCCCCCCACATCACCTTTGTGAAGGATTTGCAGCACGGCACAACATCCATCATGCACAGTAAGCGGGAGGATGTTGCTCCCAGCGACTATTTCTATTTGGCCTTTTTTGAATAAGAAATAATGTTTTTTAAAGCTCTGCTGATGCAGTGTTGGTTAGGTGCACGTCCTTCTTAGCATGTCTAGGTCTTGAACGCTCCTTACCTGTCAACATGTATATTTTCATAGCTCTTGATGCAGTCTTGGACATTTGGTCGAAGCCGTTTTGCCGCGACCAAATCTCCGCCAGCGTTTAGCCGCCGCTCAACTCATCACAGGGACAGCTCTCTGCCAGTCGCTTTGCTGCCAAGGTAAGTCCGTAACCTTACCCTAAAACCCCCTAATCTTAATCCCTAACACGAACGCTACCCCTACCCTAAAAACCTTAATCCCTTACCCTAAAACCTTTTACCCTAAAACCCCTTACCCTAAAACACCTTACCCTAAAACACCTTACCCTAATCCTTGACCCTATATACCTAACTCCTAGCCTAAAACCCCTATCCTTAACCCCCTAAACCGCTAAATTAACCCTTAAATGAATTTACCTTGGTGAAGCGGCTGGCGGCGGAGGTCACCGTGGCGGAGCGGCTGCAGCGGAGGGTCGCTCTGCGGAGACTTGGTTTACGATGAGACGGCCACGACCAACTGTCTAACTGCGCTCTGGATGTGCACATTAATATTAATTTAGCATTAATAATAATCTGATCATTTCTATTTTGCTCAATTCTGTGTTGCTCATCTAAAATATTCATCCTGAGTGTTTTCATCTCACACTGTCATTTCTTTATTCTTTTATTTCTTTAGGTGTTCTAACACTTTACATCACAGGTGTCCCCAACTTAATTTAAAAATGTGTGTTTTGTGTTTATTGACCATTTATAAGCTTTTCATACTTTCTATAGTGACATTTTCCCCCTTTCACTATTAGGCCACAACAGTCTTATAAATTAGTTTTTTAGCCATTTTTTTTTTTTTAAATCACTGCCATGCCATGTGAAAGTAATTACAAGGAAGACTTTGTGTGATTCTTATTTTAACTGCAAGGGTTTTCTGTTCTAAAAATTGGGGAGGAAAAACTTTGTTCCATATGTTTAATATTTTTTTTAATTCAATATGGCAGGGCTTATATTGCTTGGCAGCCATTGGGGATAAATGTATGAATGTGTAGATGCCAAAACTGTACTCTTCTCTCATACCTAGATTTTGATTGGAGCTGTAATAGCAATGGGCTCTGCAGATAGAGATGGCCGCCTACGTCCTGGGGATGAGTTGGTATATGTAGATGGAATCCCGGTTGCTGGCAAAACCCACCGATATGTGATTGATCTCATGCATAATGCTGCTCGTAATGGACAAGTCAATCTTACTGTGAGAAGAAAGGTGCTATCTATAGGTATGTTTAGCATACAGAGCTTTGTAACAAGGACCTGTATATACTTTTGGCGGGGCTAGTGCAAGGGTATTAGGTACCGTAGGTGAACCTTTAGTCTTACACCCCCCAATTAACTTTCACCCCCATTATCTCTCACTCACCCACCACCCCCATATTCTCTCTCTCCTTCACAGACTCCATTCTCTCCCTCACCCCAATTCTCTCTCTCCCTCACCCCCATTCTTTCTCTCCCTCACCGCCCCCATTCTCTCTCTCCTGCACCTTCCTGTCATTCTCTTCCCCCCACCCCCCTACCTCCTCAGTCCCTACCTGTGGAGTGGAGAGAGGGAGGTCCTTCCTGGTTGGCAGACACTGGAAGCTTTCACTGACTTCCAGGTCAGACCGCTGGGGTGTACTCCGCCCCACCTTCCTCTTCCGCCACCATCGCCATCCTCCTTATCCGCTTTTGACCACTAGGCAAACTAGCCAGTCTCCTAGAATAGGAAAGTTTGGCGGCCCCGAAATTTTGCTGCTCTAGGCGAACCCCTAGTTTTCTTAGGCTGAGTTTATAGTTCTCGCTACAGCTACAGTGATGGCTTGCTGCCGCAAAGCAGCCCAATGTAGTCCGTAGTATATGTATATAGTCGGAGCGACTACGATGAGCAGCGAAAAAGCTACCAAAATCTCTGTAGCTGAAAGCAGCAAGCCAATCACATAGCATTTGGTGGACATTTGTTTTCCAAAAAAACAAATCATCCCCGAGGATATTCCTCATATTCCTCACAAAGTCACTGTATAAAGCCATTCTATGACTCTGTTTACTTGTTTGAGGTATCAGCCCTTTGACAAATATATTGATCTTAGTCTTTAGCGATAGTTATGCTGCCTTTCAATGTGCTTCAACACTACTTGTTAGTTTACTTCCACTCACGTTGCTAGTCAGTTGTTTTTGGAGCTGGAATTCTCCGTTTCTGCCTTCCTCCTTGCTGACACCACTCCTCTGCCTTCCCCCTTCCTTCCTCCGTGCTGACACCACTCCTCTGCCTTCCCCCTTCCTTCGTCCTTGCTGACACTGCCCCTCTGCCTTCCCCCTTCCTTCCTCCTTGCTGACACCGCACCTCTGCCTTCCCCCTTCCTTCCTCCTTGCTGACACCGCACCTCTGCCTTCCCCATTTCTTTCCTCCTTGCTGACACCACTCCTCTGCCTTCCCCCTTCCTTCCTCCTTGCTGACACCACCCCTCTGCCTTCCCCCTTCCTTCCTCCTTGCTGACACCGCACCTCTGCCTTCCCCATTTCTTTCCTCCTTGCTGACACCGCCCCTCTGCCTTCCCCCTTCCTTCCTCCTTGCTGACACCGCCCCTCTGCCTTCCCCCTTCCTTCCTCCTTGCTGACACCGCCCCTCTGCCTTCCCCCTTCCTTCCTCCTTGCTGACACCACACCTCTGCCTTCCCCATTTCTTTCCTCCTTGCTGACACCGCCCCTCTGCCTTCCCCCTTCCTTCCTCCTTGCTGACACCGCCCCTCTGCCTTCCCCCTTCCTTCCTCCTTGCTGACACCGCCCCTCTGCCTTCCCCCTTCCTTCCTCCTTGCTGACACCACACCTCTGCCTTCCCCATTTCTTTCCTCCTTGCTGACACCACCCCTCTGCCTTCCCCCTTCCTTCCTCCTTGCTGACACCGCCCCTCTGCCTTCCCCATTCCTTCCTCCTTGCTGACACCGCCCCTCTGCCTTCCCCATTTCTTTCCTCCTTGCTGACACCACCCCTCTTACTTCCCCCTTTCCTTCCTCCTTGCTGACACCGCTCCTTTGTCTTCCCCCCTTCCTTACTCCTTGCTGATACCGCCCCTCTGCCTTCCCCCCTTCCTTCCTCCTTGCTAATACCACCTCTCTGCCTTCCCCCCTTCCTTCCTCCGTGCTGACACCGCCCCTCTGCTTCCCCCTTTAAATCCTCCTTGCTGACACTGCCCCTCTGCCTTCCCCCTTCCTTCCTCCTTGCTGACACCGCCCCTCTGCCTTCCCCCTTCCTTCCTCCTTGCTGACACCACACCTCTGCCTTCCCCATTTCTTTCCTCCTTGCTGACACCACCCCTCTTACTTCCCCCTTTCCTTCCTCCTTGCTGACACCGCCCCTCTGCCTTCAACACTACTTGTTAGTTTACTTCCACTCACGTTGCTAGTCAGTTGTTTTTGGAGCTGGAACTCTACGTTTCTGCCTTCCTCCTTGCTGACACCACTCCTCTGCCTTCCCCCTTCCTTCCTCCGTGCTGACACCACTCCTCTGCCTTCCCCCTTCCTTCCTCCTTGCTGACACCGCCCCTCTGCCTTCCCCCTTCCTTCCTCCTTGCTGACACCGCACCTCTGCCTTCCCCCTTCCTTCCTCCTTGCTGACACCGAACCTCTGCCTTCCCCATTTCTTTCCTCCTTGCTGACACCACTCCTCTGCCTTCCCCCTTCCTTCCTCCTTGCTGACACCGCACCTCTGCCTTCCCCATTTCTTTCCTCCTTGCTGACACCGCCCCTCTGCCTTCCCCCTTCCTTCCTCCTTGCTGACACCGCACCTCTGCCTTCCCCCTTCCTTCCTCCTTGCTGACACCGCCCCTCTGCCTTCCCCCTTCCTTCCTCCTTGCTGACACAACACCTCTGCCTTCCCCATTTCTTTCCTCCTTGCTGACACCGCCCCTCTGCCTTCCCCCTTCCTTCCTCCTTGCTGACACCGCCCCTCTGCCTTCCCCCTTCCTTCCTCCTTGCTGACACCGCCCCTCTGCCTTCCCCCTTCCTTCCTCCTTGCTGACACCACACCTCTGCCTTCCCCATTTCTTTCCTCCTTGCTGACACCACCCCTCTTACTTCCCCCTTTCCTTCCTCCTTGCTGACACCGCTCCTTTGTCTTCCCCCCTTCCTTACTCCTTGCTGATACCGCCCCTCTGCCTTCCCCCCTTCCTTCCTCCTTGCTGATACCACCTCTCTGCCTTCCCCCCTTCCTTCCTCCGTGCTGACACCGCCCCTCTGCTTCCCCCTTTAAATCCTCCTTGCTGACACTGCCCCTCTGCCTTCCCTCTTCCTTCCTCCTTGCTGACACCGCCCCTCTGCCTTCCCCCTTCCTTCCTCCTTGCTGACACCGCACCTCTGCCTTCCCCCTTCCTTCCTCCTTGCTGACAACGCACCTCTGCCTTCCCCCTTCCTTCCTCCTTGCTGACACCGCACCTCTGCCTTCCCCATTTCTTTCCTCCTTGCTGACACCACTCCTCTGCCTTCCCCCTTCCTTCCTCCTTGCTGACACCACCCCTCTGCCTTCCCCCTTCCTTCCTCCTTGCTGACACCGCACCTCTGCCTTCCCAATTTCTTTCCTCCTTGCTGACACCGCCCCTCTGCCTTCCCCCTTCCTTCCTCCTTGCTGACACCGCCCCTCTGCCTTCCCCCTTCCTTCCTCCTTGCTGACACCGCCCCTCTGCCTTCCCCCTTCCTTCCTCCTTGCTGACACCACACCTCTGCCTTCCCCATTTCTTTCCTCCTTGCTGACACCGCCCCTCTGCCTTCCCCCTTCCTTCCTCCTTGCTGACACCGCCCCTCTGCCTTCCCCCTTCCTTCCTCCTTGCTGACACCGCCCCTCTGCCTTCCCCCTTCCTTCCTCCTTGCTGACACCGCTCCTTTGTCTTCCCCCCTTCCTTACTCCTTGCTGATACCGCCCCTCTGCCTTCCCCCCTTCCTTCCTCCTTGCTGATACCACCTCTCTGCCTTCCCCCCTTCCTTCCTCCATGCTGACACCGCCCCTCTGCTTCCCCCTTTAAATCCTCCTTGCTGACACTGCCCCTCTGCCTTCCCCCTTCCTTCCTCCTTGCTGACACCACCCCTCTGCCTTCCCCCTTCCTTCCTCCTTGCTGACACCACACCTCTGCCTTCCCCATTTCTTTCCTCCTTGCTGACACCACCCCTCTTACTTCCCCCTTTCCTTCCTCCTTGCTGACACCGCCCCTCTGCCTTCAACACTACTTGTTAGTTTACTTCCACTCACGTTGCTAGTCAGTTGTTTTTGGAGCTGGAACTCTCCGTTTCTGCCTTCCTCCTTGCTGACACCACTCCTCTGCCTTCCCCCTTCCTTCCTCCGTGCTGACACCACTCCTCTGCCTTCCCCCTTCCTTCCTCCTTGCTGACACCGCCCCTCTGCCTTCCCCCTTCCTTCCTCCTTGCTGACACCGCACCTCTGCCTTCCCCCTTCCTTCCTCCTTGCTGACACTGAACCTCTGCCTTCCCCATTTCTTTCCTCCTTGCTGACACCACTCCTCTGCCTTCCCCCTTCCTTCCTCCTTGCTGACACCGCACCTCTGCCTTCCCCCTTCCTTCCTCCTTGCTGACACCGCACCTCTGCCTTCCCCCTTCCTTCCTCCTTGCTGACACCGCACCTCTGCCTTCCCCATTTCTTTCCTCCTTGCTGACACCACTCCTCTGCCTTCCCCCTTCCTTCCTCCTTGCTGACACCACCCCTCTGCCTTCCCCCTTCCTTCCTCCTTGCTGACACCGCACCTCTGCCTTCCCCATTTCTTTCCTCCTTGCTGACACCGCCCCTCTGCCTTCCCCCTTCCTTCCTCCTTGCTGATACCGCCCCTCTGCCTTCCCCCTTCCTTCCTCCTTGCTGACACCGCCCCTCTGCCTTCCCCCTTCCTTCCTCCTTGCTGACACCACACCTCTGCCTTCCCCATTTCTTTCCTCCTTGCTGACACCACCCCTCTGCCTTCCCCCTTCCTTCCTCCTTGCTGACACCGCCCCTCTGCCTTCCCCATTCCTTCCTCCTTGCTGACACCGCCCCTCTGCCTTCCCCATTTCTTTCCTCCTTGCTGACACCACCCCTCTTACTTCCCCCTTTCCTTCCTCCTTGCTGACACCGCTCCTTTGCCTTCCCCCCTTCCTTACTCCTTGCTGATACCGCCCCTCTGCCTTCCCCCCTTCCTTCCTCCTTGCTGATACCGCCTCTCTGCCTTCCCCCCTTCCTTCCTCCGTGCTGACACCGCCCCTCTGCTTCCCCCTTTAAATCCTCCTTGCTGACACTGCCCCTCTGCCTTCCCCCTTCCTTCCTCCTTGCTGACACCGCCCCTCTGCCTTCCCCCTTCCTTCCTCCTTGCTGACACCACACCTCTGCCTTCCCCATTTCTTTCCTCCTTGCTGACACCACCCCTCTTACTTCCCCCTTTCCTTCCTCCTTGCTGACACCGCTCCTTTGCCTTCCCCCCTTCCTTACTCCTTGCTGATACCGCCCCTCTGCCTTCCCCCCTTCCTTCCTCCTTGCTGATACCGCCTCTCTGCCTTCCCCCCTTCCTTCCTCCGTGCTGACACCGCCCCTCTGCTTCCCCCTTTAAATCCTCCTTGCTGACACTGCCCCTCTGCCTTCCCCCTTCCTTCCTCCTTGCTGACACCGCCCCTCTGCCTTCCCCCTTCCTTCCTCCTTGCTGACACCACACCTCTGCCTTCCCCATTTCTTTCCTCCTTGCTGACACCACCCCTCTTACTTCCCCCTTTCCTTCCTCCTTGCTGACACCGCCCCTCTGCCTTCCCCCTTCCTTCCTCCTTGCTGACACCGCCCCTCTGCCTTCCCCCTTCCTTCCTCCTTGCTGACACCACACCTCTGCCTTCCCCATTTCTTTCCTCCTTGCTGACACCACCCCTCTTACTTCCCCCTTTCCTTCCTCCTTGCTGACACCGCTCCTTTGCCTTCCCCCCTTCCATACTCCTTGCTGATACCGCCCCTCTGCCTTCCCCCCTTCCTTCCTCCTTGCTGATACCGCCCCTCTGCCTTCCCCCCTTCCTTCCTCCGTGCTGACACTGCCCCTCTGCTTCCCCCTTTAAATCCTCCTTGCTGACACTGCCCCTCTGCCTTCCCCCTTCCTTCCTCCTTGCTGACACCGCCCCTCTGCCTTCCCCCTTCCTTCCTCCTTGCTGACACCACACCTCTGCCTTCCCCATTTCTTTCCTCCTTGCTGACACCACCCCTCTTACTTCCCCCTTTCCTTCCTCCTTGCTGACACCGCTCCTTTGCCTTCCCCCCTTCCTTCCTCTTGCTGATACCGCCGCTCTGCCTTCCCCCTTTACATCCTCCTTGCTGACACCGCCCCTCTGCCTTCCCCATTTCCTTCCTCCTTGCTGACACCGCCCCTTCTGACACCTCCCCTCTGCCTTCCCCCTACCTGACGTCACCGCCACTTGCAGCCGGCTACATCGCACACCAGAGTGCAACTTTTGCTACAGCGACGGCAACGAGTGACGTCACTGGTAGCGTCGCCGTCGCTGTAGCAAGGACTATAAAACTTATCCTTAGTGGTTAAACCGGCCCTGACTTTTGTAACTTTAGATCACAAGGTTTTTCTTAAGAACATGTCAAATCTGTTCCATACTGTACATACAAAAATAATGACGTTTCTAGGGACTTACTCGGATAAGAGAATTTAATTTCTTCTTCATCTGTGCTGACATAAGCACTTCTATGTTTATTTTATCCTTCTTATATGTGACAGCTAGAAAATTAGTTCTTTGTGTCCATGTCTCTGGCATTTAGCTGCAGATATGGTCCACTAACTCCCAGTTCTAATGTGTCAGGATCATAATTCGTTGTTGTTTCTACTCAATATCTGTAATCATTTTTTAACGTGGAGTGAAAGGAGCAATATAAAGGACACTCACCTATTTGAAGTAACAGTGCGCGATAGACCCACCTTTGAGACCGCCAGACGGGGCTACTGCACGGGCCCTTGAGCATCAACATGGGCTTATGGTGAGGGAATATATAACAAGTGGCTTGGTGTCGTGGTAGAAGAAAAAAACCGAGAGCACAGCAAAAAGGTGGGGAACTGGAGGCCAATGAAAAAATAACAAAAAACTTTATTGGAACATAACCTAATTAAAAAGAGAAACCTCCAACGCGTTTCTCGCCAGGGGCGCTTTATCAAAGAGTGTTTAAAGTTCTGGACTACGGTATGGATAGGGTTAATATCGTTGCCTCTGCGTGATGCACGCGTGTCTATTAGGCTAGTAGCGCCGAACATTGAGGTTCATTCCTCTATCTGCTACTGGCTTGGTGTCGTGGCAGCACATTAAACGTTTTGCAGATTTCACTGCCTGCGAACGTTTCGGAATGGGCTCTGTGTGCGCTCACTATGGAAGGTTTTGCCCCCCAGTTGTGCACAGTTTACTCCTTTAAGTGACTTCAGCGGTATATGCAGACCCGCAGTTGTTTCTTGGAGGGTGCTGCTTGCAAATGTATTGCCATCAGAGATTTGCAAACCTTAGCTGCTGTTTCTCATGATTAGATTCACAATGAGATGCTCAAAATAGGTAGTCAAATAAGCATGTCAAATACAGGGATAAGGACACGCCTAAAACATGGATGTGGTCATCGTCACCACTAAAAGCCAACATTGGGAGAAGGGTGTATCTGTCACAAAGAGCTTACGGTCTATTTTTTTTTAATGCTGGCTCAATTAGAGAAAGAATGGGGGTAAATGTACATCGTTTAGATTAATAGTATTTGGCTGAGAGGGTGAGTCTGTGTATTTGAAAGTGGTGTATCCTGTTGGAAACCACAGGGAGATGCAAGAGATTGTAAATGTGGTTATCATCAAATGTGTTGCTTTTGTGAGTTTACCTCTGTTCCGTAAGGTTGAAACCGCCAAGATTGTGCCAATATGTTTTGCTGAGTAATTTATATCTGTTCAGTTTCAGGGGAAACTTGCCCAGAGAATGGCAGGAGCCCGGGCTCTGTGTCAACACATCACAGTTCTCCCCGAAGTGACTCTGCTTATCCAAACAGTAATCACAGCGCGCCCTGTAATACTTCCCCCCCTGAGGGCCTCACGTCACAAAGCATGCAGACCAGTGACGTGGTCATCCATCGCAAGGAGAACGAAGGCTTTGGCTTCGTCATCATCAGCTCTTTGAACAGACCAGAATCTGGAGCCACAATAGGTAAATGACACACTTCAAGCTTCCATATTTTCTATATATTATTTATTTATAAAATGTTTTACCAGGAAGTAATACATTGAGAGTTACCTCTCGTTTTCAAGTATGTCCTGGGCACAGAGTTAAGACAAATAATACATGGTTATAAATACAGTTACATAAATGAGCAGGGTATATATTATATAAAAGACATTGCATGCACAGATAGAGATAATTTATATTATGGGCGTATGAAACAGTTACAGACCAGATTAAAATGTGTGACAGCCTTAGATTTGAAAGAACTTAGACTGGTGGTGGACGTAAGAGTCTCTGGTAGGTTGTTACATTTTTGGGGTGCACGGTAGGAGAAGGAGGAACGGCCGGATACTTTGTTGAGCCTTGGGACCATGAACAGTCTTTTGGAGTCAGATCTCAGGTGATAGGTGCTGCATGTGGTAGGGGTGAGGAGCTTGTTCAGGTAGCTGGGTAGCTTGCCCAGAAAGAATTTGAAGGCAAGACAGGAAAGGTGAACTTTGCGCCTAGACTCGAGTGATGACCAATCGAGTTCTTTGAGCATTTCACAGTGATGTGTGTTATAGTTGCATTGGGAAGTGCTATAACATAGTAAGTAACATAGTAAGCTCCAAGGATGGTTGTTTAATATTATTATTGTGTATTATTATTATGTTTGCAGCACGGTAGTACACCAACAGGCCAATAATGCAATATACAGAGAAATGTAGTAATATCAGCAACAACTCTATCAGCAACAAGCCACTAGGCTTTAGGAATTAGTGCGGTGTGCTTTTAAACAAATGTCCTAGGTGTACATGCCAATTAAATATTTGACTAGCCCCAAAATAGCAATTTCTGCGAGGTTCCTTGATCCTGAGCAATGTGTAGGCCACTCCTTTTATTGCACACAAATAAACGGAAAACAATAATCTGTAAAGATGGGATAAAGGACTATTAACCTCATTGACAGTTCTAATAGATGTATAGATTTCCCATAGGCTGGGATACCTTTTATTGAACTAAAAAGACTTGGTTTTATTTCATGGGTAGTTATTTCTGTATTGATACATGAGCAACAAAAGCATAGCATGCGCATCTATTCGTTTCTCTATTGCAAAGACAGTAATAAAGTTGAAAAGTGGTGTCAAAAGAACCTGTTCCTTTGCTGCCAGTAATTGTAATTTGCAGATGTTGGGGAACAATGTAATAGGCACAGCATATTTGTGACCCAGGCATGTTGACACAACCAGTTAGACTCTCAAAGGACCGCTAACAGGCCGGGTTTAAAGGCTATCTATGCTTGAGCACAAATAGTTCACGCAAAAGGCTTGATCCACCTGTGCTAATGGGAGGAAGCCCATAAAACCTGGCCTGTGAGCGGTCCTCGAGGACTGGAGTTCGGTACCACTGAGTTAGAGGACATACAGTATAGTACTGTACATCTCTATGCTCATTCTTATACCACCTGTGTTCAGTGATAATGGTAGAAGGGATATACTGCCCCGGGAAGCTTACAATCTAAGTCAGGGGGGCTCAACTCCAGTCCTTAAAGTCCTCCAAACAGGTCAGGTTTTCAGGATATCCCTGAACGGGTGGTTCAATCAGTCCCTGCTTCAGCACAGGTGGCTCAATCAGAGACTCGGCGTTGACTGAACCTCTGATTGAGCCACCTGTGCTGAAGCTGGGATATCCGGAAAACCTGAACTGTTGGGGGGCTTGAGGACTGGAGTTGAGCACCCCTGGTCTAAGTGATAGGGCACAATACAGAGGTGTCTGAACTAAATTAAAGTTTTATAACATTCTTAGGGTATACTGAGCATAACCATTGTTTCCTGAGATCATTTTGTATTGAGACAACTTAATACTAAGCCGTAAATGGAACTCACCATGCTGATAGTTTAGGTGATCATCACGCCGATAGATAAGGAAATATTAATTAACGTCTTATGTACTGGATGGAAGAATTATCATCATATTTTATCTGGCTATGTTCCTGTAAATTGCTAAAAAAAAAATATATACTTTTTGTGCGGCATATTCTATAAACTGTGACTTTAATGGGGCTTCTGTGTCAGAACGCATGGATCGACAATCTCGGAGCTTATATTAATATGCCCCTATACATTATCAGCAGCTCAGATGATTAGATTGGCAAGAAAGGAGTCGTATATTTTGAAACTTTTTATATTTCAAATGTGATTGCATCTCATCACATTACATTGGAATTGTTGCAGTTATGGTACATACTTTGCATTTATTGAAGGCCCCTCAGAAACAGCCAATATCTGCATTTGAGTAGCAGCGATTGAAAATATAACAGCTTGTTGGGTCATAAACCATAAACGCAAGAAAGATAATGGAAGTATAAATACATTAGCTAAGCAACAAACTGCAGTATCACATACACTACAAGTGAGCTGAAAATGGAAATGTCCTCTATACAAATATAATAAACTCAAGTGAACCTTTGAAAGTAATAGAAATTACCAGTGAAATACTGTAAGGCTGCGGCCACGGCGCAGTGATGCGTGCGTGGCGCGATCGAATCAATGTTATACGATGCGCATGTCCGTGCGCGCGTGTACGTACGATTATCAATGCTCAGCGCTTGGGGAGACAGGGGAGAATTGATTTCCAAGCACGCTTAAGGGTCACGTGACCCTTCAACAACGAATCAGCACCAGTCAATGCACACACACACACCCGATCCAGGCAATGACATGCCCCCTCCCTTATGTGCCACGCCCCCTCCCCCCCCCGCCCGCAAATTCCTGCAGGACAGGCAGCGCTCATGCTCAGAGAGTTGGTGACGTCACGGCTCTCAAACATGAGCGAGGGTCACTGCACCGTGGCCGCAGCCTAGGCTTCGGACATGGTAAATTCAGCTGCGCGAGGCGCGCGGAGGCTGAGGGAAAGAGGGTGCTTTCCCTGGCCATGGTACACGCGCCGTCCGTGGGCGTGTCCGGGGGCGTGCCAGTGACGTCACGGAGCTGGTTCGCCCTCATTGGGCGAACCGCTCACGTGACCGGCCTGTCGCGCCAAGAAATCAGTTTGAACTGATTTCTTGCACAACGCGCACCCCCTCCCGCGTGCACGCGCCCGCGCGCCGCATAGACGCGAACACTGCCTTAAGGCAGTCTGTTCGCTCAGCGTCTGCACGGTCTGCGGCACCATGTCCGAGGCCTTTGTCTGCTGGTGACTGACCTGTTTATCTTTCATTCATCCTTTCTTTTTCTTCATCATTCCTTTGCCTCCTTTATTCTTTTCTTTCTTTCTCTCTAAACATATATTAATTTCCGAAACTTTTATTGCACCCATATTATTTCTTGCTAAGGCACACTTAAAAGCGAAAGCCAAGACGGCAACTTAAAAATAAAGGATTTTTATATATTGAAGCAGGGGATCTTCGGCGCTGGACCCCGTTAATTTCAGCTCCAGGGACCCCCTACTTCCGGAGATACCTACCTCCGAAATAGGTGCTGGTCGCTACTCTGGCTTAGCAAGAAGGGCATTCAGGTTTGTAGCTCCCGCGTCATATGGGCCAATAGGAAGCTGCACTGATGATGTCACGGCTTCCTATTGGCCCGTAGGCCGGGAAATCTCTGAAGAGTGGAGATATTGTGAACCCTGGCAAGTATCTCTGGAAGCAGGGTGTCTCTGGAGCTGAAATTAACAGGGTTCAGCTTCAGAGATCCCCCGCTTCAACGATATATAAAAAATCACAGAAAAAAAACACCCGCTTGGATTGCCTCTTTAAGACAAATGCCGCGGTCTATACCTGTGGACTGGCTTTCAAATAAGGTGCCAAAGTTTAACTTGGACAAATTATGTTTACGCCATCTGTAGCGATTATTCACTTCACATTTATTTGGAAAACAATTTCTATATCTCCTTAGTGAAAAAAAAAAAAGATTGCTGAAAGGGATTTGTTTAGATTAGGTTTAATTGTAAACAGTGCTGTTTTTGCAAGGAAACCGTTTCCGGAGAATTTTGTTTTACCTAAACGACAACAAATACTTTAGTTTGAAATACACCACCAAAAACAGATGTCCTTATCTCTAGATGCCCTCGGTGCTATAAAACATGGGCCTGGGGTAGTTTGACAGACCATAAAATAATTCTTGTTTTTTTTTAAGACAATTTGTAACCAATATTAACCCCCCATGTGCCAGATTGATTAAAATAAATGCTTAATATCTTCTGCCATATTCATTACAGGTGTCTTAATTCAATTTCCCTGTGTTCCCCCCCAAAATAGCCCTGATTGTGGAAACGCTGTACTGTAAATCATAGTAAATATATTGCTATAGACAAGGCACAATGAACCAAGGAAAAATGTGTTGACAAAAAAAATAGATCAAAGAATGTGAACGGTTTTACAGTTATTATGGAAAATGGACAGAATGAGTGAACCAAGCAGCCCTAATCTGCGCTCCATTTTTATGTTCGTCAAAACTATTTGAACACATCCACTAGCAAATGTAAAAGAATGTAAGCTGCATAGTGATCAGTCAACCCCGGGTGCTATTCATGGGATGGAAGAAATCTAGTAAAAAAGAAACTGCTTGTTAAAAAGCTGAGTCTACCATGCGCTGCCGCTCTCACATTATTTCTGCATATATTGTTTGTTATTGTCTTTTAAAAACGGTGGCAGAATACGTTTTGTGAAGCAATGCTGATAATTAGTTTCCTGAAGGTCATAATGTTGCCATACTGACTTAGTACAGTAGATAAAAAGGCAGATATTTTACACTATGCAGAAAATATTGCAGTATTGCCTGACCTGAGTGTAACCAGGTCCCCCAGTTCAGCTGCGTTCCCCCCCCCCATCTCTTACCGCAGGTGCAGGGAGGTTGGTGCTGGCAAGCGGGTCCCGGAGACCAGCAGAGAGCGCTGCTGCAGGGCACCGCCATCACAGAAAGGCTCGCATATGAGCAGCAGAGCACCCAGCAGCCGTTAGGAGGATCGCGCATGCGCAGTGTGGTTATAGCGGCGGCAATTAGGAAATAGCTCCGCAAGGTGATCTACGAGCTCCAGCAGCCCTTGGGGGCAAAGACCACATGGCGCGCAGCAGCCAATAGGGCGCGCTGAATCTCCTGCAAGGAAAGAGATACATTTGGCGTGCTCAGGGAAGCACGCCAGTCGGAAGCAGGAGAGCAAGGGGATAGGTAAGGTCCAGGGAGAAATGCTCCGCTGGACTAGGCCAGAGTATCCCCCTTCAGGACCCAGCTACGCCCTGACCATCTAGCTTGTGGTGCTATAGGGAAGGCCCCACAGTTAGGGATGCTCCCCTTAGCCTGTTAGTGCTAGTTCCTTTGTAAGGCAGGGATGTGGGAGTAAGCACACCAGTCGGAATCAGGCTGGAGGCAGGTGCATAACAAAAAAAACTTTATTGCGGCATGTAAGCCAAAAGATTAAAAGCACATGAGGAGAATCCTCTCGTTTTAGGATTTGATTTTCCACAGCACCACCGGTATTGGAGCACCCAATTAGGGATTATCCCTTACCCACCTTACTAGTTCCTTTGTACCTGTGACGGATGCACGCTGTGTCCGTGGCCTGCATCAGGGACCAGACTAGGCCCTCATCTCAGAGACTATCTAAAGGTGGGACGCTCCGGCTGGAGGCCACCCCACGCGGAGGTGGATCTTCGGTGGAACAGACAGCTCATTTACTTGGCCTTACTCAGTGACCTCCAGGGCTGGAGCTCCAGGCAGGTATTTTTCACAAGTGCACCAACACATCGTGGGGCAGCGCTGTCTCACACTTGGGGCGAGATAGGCCTGCGTGGCTTGGACACTGGGACATTGGTTCCCCTGCACCTAAGTACTGTGGTCAGTATAAGCTATACTGTATATTTATCCTGTTTGTGCATGGTTATTGTTTAGTATCTTCTAGTAAATACTGTTAACCATACTTTGTGTGTGTATTACTGGGCATATTGTGTTGGGAGGGGCTTTCCCATTGTTTGATGATCCTTCCCAGGTGGAGGCACTGTTAGTAGATAATATACACACCCCAGGCTCGCGGTGGCGGAGGATCAGGCCTCCTGTTTGCCGTGCAGGTATTAGTAGCACACATAGTTGCCCTGACACAGGGGAAATGGGGCTACATTTGGAAGCGCTGCTGAGAGTCAGACCTGGGGTGCCCGTGAATCTTAGTACCAAATTAAAGAGAACATGTTGTATCGACCAAATGAGAGGTCCGCCACTGGTCCTTGTGGCTTTATGAGTCCCCGCTACATGCTCGCCGTGGGAGATATTCCCGCCAATACGTCCCTGCACGAGATCTGCAAGCATCTCTACCAACTCCCCGGCCTAGTCAACGCACAGATCTTAGGTAACAAGTATGATGCTACACACCAGTGGAGTATAGTCCTAGCGGCTGCCAGTCATGATATATGTGAAGAAGGCGCCCCGAGGGCCCTGTATTTACGGGAAGACCCGGCCACAGGCTGTCCAGTGATTTACTCCGCCCTACCTGCCGTACCCGAGACATCTACCCCTGGACTCCCCATTGGTGCACCCTATCGGGCTGAACTCTTACATCCCCTTGCCCCCCTTGGAGGAGAAGTACTTCGGTTGCAAGTTCAGCTACCCCCAGTCGGGGTGAGAGTAGTCTTGCGCAGGCCCTTAGCCGAGACCCGAATATCACAGTAGTCTGTCGACTAATGAATCCGCCGGGAATGTAACTCTACCTCAACTGGTAGAAGCCATAACGCAGTCCGCTCACAGTCACCAGTCTCCGGGATACGACCCACACCACTGGGCGAAGACACGTTCAACTAATGACGTAACCACGCGGAACAAGTACTGCCCGTGTGGACGTGCTCCGATGCCATAAAAAGGCAACAGATCGTTGAGTGCCTGTGGCTTCCGGCCACCAACATTGTGCGATTATATCGCTAATACGCCGACGCGGAAGCTCAAGATCTGATACGAGCCTTGACCCGGATTTATGGCAAAACGGATGACCCAATAGCTCTATTGGCCCATTTCCATGCCCTCAAACAGAAAGAAAATTAGTAATTGTCTGAGTACCTCCAGCAGTTGCAGCTAGCCTTCTGGACCCTACTCAACAAAGGGGTCATCCGGATGCTGGACCTAGACGACTACAGGACCAAACAATTTCTGCGGGGAGCTTCCCTCAACCATCCTCTACTGGCCCGCATCTGCTGCAACCTCTCTACGGAGAACCCTCCCAGTTATGAGGACCACATAAAACGAATCCAAGATCAGGAGGTCATCCTTCAGTTTCAGAACCCTGGGCAAATTTGTGAATCATCTAGAGGAGACAGAACTACGACTCACGCCAAAGAGTCCCGCAAGGGCAAGGTCAAGGAAACGGAAAGCACCAAGGATAACCCTCCTTCAAGGACACCAGCCTTCGCGACCAGGATGCCCCGAAGAACGACCTCTGCTTCCAGTTGCGGTACCAGCCGAAATAGCCATTGCTACACCTGCGACCAGGTAGGGCACTTCGAAAAAGATTGTCCGAGGCCCAAGCCTGCCATTCCGGGGGCTATGTCCTTCATGGTTCAGATGACAGAACCACCCGCTACATCCCTGGGAAATGCTCCAGTGATCGAGTCCAAAGAAACACCCCAACCAGGAAGCCAATGCTTGTAGCAGTTGTCTGTCTCATACTACTGAGCTGTCCTATGCAAGCTACTATGCAGATGGATTCCCAGCTATCTTTCTAAAGGACTGTAAGAACCTTAATATTGTTTCCTGACTGTTGTGATGTATGTTAAAAGGTTGGGAACTGGAGATAGCCAGTCAGCCTGATAGATAGGGCTTGGATTGTGAGTAAGTTCTCCCAATGTGGAGTAGATGTTATTTACCTATGTGTTGTGTTGCCTTAAAGGGACGGTGTGCCCAAATGTTTAGTTCTGTGGTGAAGAAATAAAACCACTTAATATTTGCTTTAACCTGAAACTACAGTACACGTATGGACTATTGTCTGACCTCGCCTACAGGCCGTCCTGCCACACTGCTTCAGTTGGGTGATGTCTCTAACTGACATACAGTAGATCTATTCTTCTGTGACTTTAATATTTGGCAGCATTTGAGTCTTCGATGTCAGACCCACTTTCCCCACTGTCTCAATTTTCTCGAAGTCCTGAGTCAGGTTGTCCAGTCATATCTAATGTTTGTAACAAAGGTGTACGTGCCCCTTTAATGTGTGATTCCTTGGGTGTTGATTGCTGAAAAGGTGCACAGATTAAAGGAGGAGCAGTGGGTAGAAGAGGACGAGGGGCAGCAGGTATGAGAAAGGTCTTGTGTCTAATCCTAACCTGTCTCTCCTTGTCTTTTCTGTATATTGCAAGTTTAAAGTAGAAACCATTTGCTCCCTTAAATCACACGTAGCCTGTCAAGCATCCAAAGCATCCAAGCATACAAGATCTCAGTTTCACAATCCATCTTTTCACAATTAGAATTCTGTGTTCGTTCAACATGATTACGTTCATTCTTCAGCAAGCTCCTTTTTGGAGTGCTAACTCTTTAGCCAATTTTTGACTTTCCTCTTCATCTACTTGTTTACCTTCTGTGAGCTCCTTTAATTCTGATCTTACTTTCTCAAGTTCTTTTTAGAGGGCTAGTTGTTGTTTGGCCCACTTTACACTAGCCTCTTCGGCTATGGAACGCATCATAATTTCATCTTTTTTATTTTTATTACACTCTTTCCATTGCTCTTGAAAGAATAAAAAGTGATCAGCCACAGGGGTTACAGAATCCACTGTGAATTGACAGGCACTGTAGTTTTGAACATACTTCTCAAAAAGTTCCATGTTGTATTTGATTTCTGGGAGTAATCAATTTCCTTGAATCAAATACTCCGTAGGACTTATCACACTTAGATCCCATGTCCCCTATTAAGCTACTGCTGCTCATAGCCCAGAACTCTTGTACCGTATTCTAACTGGGGGTGTCAGACTTGTGAAGGTCTGGTGCCTAGCTCCATCTGCAGTGGAACACTTGGTTGTGGCTGCTCTCAGTCCCTCGTTTTAGGGTTCCAGCCCCTCCTGAAATCTCTCTATTCCTCATATCTTCGGTCACTCAAGTGTTCCTGGAATCTGATTTATTTTCCAAGATCACGTCAGGGTCACCAATGAAGGAAGTTGAGTCTGACACAGACGTTTCTCAAAGTAGATTTAGTTTTATTTAAGCCTCAGCAAGCAATTATGATCCAGCTCTGTCCTCGTGTGATGAAGACAGGCACCTTGGTTCTAGACTAAGGAATCTTATTCAAGGCGTAATAATTATATCTTTTCTAAAAGCTGTCACACTACGTTATTCTTATGTTCTTGCATTCTCTGCCCATCTCTTGCTGGTTCACACTGCCCAAATATTCAAACAAAACATAGTCTTCTCTTCTTTTACACAGTCTTTTTTCTTACCTAGAATCCTCTTAGGGTAAAGTCCGGGTTTTTCAGGTACAAAAGATGGTTCTACAAAGAGATTCCATAAGGAGAACACACTTTGCATCACATTCAGACTTTTTTCTACCATTAAATATTAATTTCAAGGTTTCAAGTGTGGCAGCATTTTCTCTGATAGGACTCTGAACATTGAAATTCTGTACGAGTCACTCCAAGTACAATTGCCTTAGGTTAGAAAGTGCCTTACTGTACGGTAAAACATAAATTGCCTTCCAAAGGTATTAAAATGGCGAAGTTGACTTTATGAAATGAGCCATATTTCTTGTTTATCGTTGGGACAATGAACATTTGTATGTCACTGAAAATATATGCTCATGGAATACATTAAAGACACTTTCACAGTCTCTATTCAATAATAAGTTTCTTGAACTGAAGGCAAATATTTAGTTTTTATTGACCTTTTAAATCCCTAGATGTATAAAAAGGTGTGTGTTATATTTCAGCATTTCAGCTTCCATATAAACTAATTTTGTGTACTAAAAATTGTAATCCTTAAATCCATGGCAGAAGTACTCAATAAATACAGTGGGAGATATTAAGGAAAGAAACATGCCAGAATCATAAAAAGAGGTGTATTATTTCATAACACCATCAACTATAACCCCTTGAGAATTTAAGGAAACTCTTGAGTTTTTAGCTGACGTGTATTTTGGATTTCATTGTTTTTTTTTTTTAATGGGGGAATAACTTTAAGGATGAGCTGGACACGTGCCAAATGGCAATATATAGAATTGATCCAGTTTACATCAAATTGAACAAATATTTTTCAATTAATTGCAACATACACATATTAAAGCAAAATATGTACATGTTTAAAGGTTTTTTTTATTAAAACAACATTGTATTAGAGAATGATCTTTCAAAACAACAGTAACTTCTACTCAGACACTATTAAATTAGGAACAAAATTGTGGGATTTGAATGCATATTTTTTTCTATCCATAATGTCCCATATTTATTAAGCTGTGCTAAGCCATATGGCACATTACAACCCATTCATAATAACAGCCCATAAGGCGCTTTACAGTTTGGAACCACTGTGAATATATGACTCATAGTGCTACACTGAATTCAGATGTGCATTTAATCTAACTGACATACAGTATCTTTAATCCAGATACATTTTACAACTTCAGAGAGATAAAGATACTTGTTCAAGGACACAAAAGGAAGGGCAGTGATTCAAACCAGATTCTCCAAAGTCAAAGAAATTAGCACAAGGGATTATTATTATTATTATTATAATTACCATTTATTTGTAAAATGCAAGCACCACCATATTCTGGAGTGTGGTGCCATGAGGGTACAGAGGTTTGATAATTGCATAAACAGTTACATACAAATATGAACAACCATGCACAAACAGATACAACAAGGTACTGAGAGCCCAGTTTGTGAGAGTTTACAATCTAGAGGGAGGGAGGGAGGGACAATGTTGAAACAAAAAGTAGAGCTGCTCATTGTGGGATGGAGTATGGTCCAGCTGCATAGCTGGTCCCAATAAGGTTTGGGGGTGTTAGATAGGGTGGAGTTCTGTCTAGCAGCACAGCTGGTACCAAGGGTTGGTGGGCGAGGGTGTTATGGGTGTGCTGAATAGTCTTCCTTGAAAAGGTGAGGTTTTAGGGTGTTTTTAAGTGACTGAAAGCTGGGGGAGAGTCTTATGGTGCGTGGTAGGGAATTCCAGAAAGAGGGGGAAAGGGATAAGTCTTGTAGGTGGAAGTGAAGGGATATCTCTTCTCCTGTAGGACAACACTATAGCTGCTGGTCATCGTTTGATTGCATCTTTCTGCAACAGTAGGGATGCCTCATGACTATAAATCGGAGAGTAAAATAACCATCTCCCATCTCACATTTCACATTTCCCATCCCTTTCTCATTCAGCAGTTAAAATCTTTGCATGTCCTACAGTCTGTAATCATCATAAAGCAGGACACCCTCCCCCCACCCCCCAATATTTCTTTCCTTCTGTTTATATGGCAGGGACCCTCAGATCTGAGCCATTTTACAGCTCTAAGAAAACCCGTTTGTCAAGATATTTCACTTTCTTTCTCTGCCAGGTCCCCCCCAAGTAAACAATATGGTCTTGGCGTCCTGTTATCTCTCAGTGATGTTGCAGCTTTGTGTTGGCCGGGAGCACTGAACACAATCTAGCAGGCAGGGGAACAGAAGAGGAGGAGTCTGTTCCCGTAATCAGTGACGCAACAAGGAGCGGTCATGTGATGCTAATTATAAAGTGTTTCTGCTAAACATTTTAGCCATGGTTACTCACTAAGCTACAGATGTAGTAAGCCTTAGGCTGTGCCTATAGTGCCGTCGATGGCGACGGCGACACGGCGGGGGACGTCACTTGTCGCCGTCGCAACTGGTGAAACTTATGTGGTGAACTTATGTTTCGCCGGGCGACGGGGTCGCGGGATTCCGGCAATTTGATTTGTTCAAGGGCCGTCACGTGATGCGACATCCCTTGAAAAATCAAATTTTGCCGGCTTCCAGTTTCCGCGACGTCCCTGTCGCTCCGTTATTTGTCGCCGTCGCACACACTATAAGCGCACGCGGTGGCAATGTATTTGTTTTCGGGCGCAGTCACCGGCATTATAAGCGCGGCCTTAGTGTCTTCGGCGCTGCTCCCAAGTGTGGTAAAGCGACTGTGGTGGTCGTGGCACCAAAGGATTAATGCTGTGGGGGTCTCATTCAAAAGAATGGACCCCCCCCCCCCCCCCAGCAGCTCCATCACGGCAGACACTGTCCACATCTGTATTAGTGCTCATTAAGCAAAACCACAGTCACTGGTCCACTTTGCCATTGAAGGAATTAATGCTAGAAATCGAACAATAAGCCATATATAAGGATTTAATCAATAATGTTTCTTTAACATATTTTTCTAAAGTATAGATGCTCACATTTCTTCCACAATTGCCCCCGCTAATTATTCTTCATAACACTAAACCATGCGCTTTGTAAGAAGCTAATCCTGTGAGGCCTACCATCAATATATCAGGATTAACCAAGTGTTTTCTTAAGTATTCTTATACAAGCACAGTGAGTGCAATATTAGCTGCAAAGTGCTTATTTGTTAAGTCAACTGTCAAAATAATAATTCTATGTCCTACAAAGGAATGCATTGATGAATGAGGAAGGTTTTCTTTTTCCAAGCGTTTGATGTTCAATGCTAAAATGTAAATACAATATGTGTTCCGTGAACATTTGCCACATCAACTGCATCATATTGACTTTGCATTTTAACTTGTTAAAATATGTACATAATGAAATATATTACTGAACTGAAAAATGTGCATAATTTCCTAGGTTTGGCAAATGTAGACATAAGTGGCAAAGTAGCATCTACATACATCACTTTACACTAATAGAACAAAAGCTTCATGGTTATTACACTTGTGTTCTTATTTGACATAATGCCTTTGAATTATCAGTACAGTTTTTTTATATTATTAGAGCAATGTAAAACTTGCTTTGAAATAATTCAAGAAAACATGGGGCATATTATAACTTTTGGTTTCACCCTGTGTCAGATTATATGTAAATAATGCAGAGTTTTTGTAACTGTTGAATATATTTCTAGTCTTTACTGTAAGTTTGCACAATCAGAGAGTGTTTCTAAGCTTATTATGCATATCAGAAGGGCAAATTGTGAAACAGAATGAATTTGACTCATTAAACAAAGGCAATGGTGAAACAAGCAGAATTTTAGTCCTACCTTATTTTTTTTATAGCTTGGAGAAAATTGTATCACTTAGTTTTCAAATAAATATAGTTTAGTTAAACCAGTTTAATATGCACTTTCGCTAAACTACTTGTTATCTATGCAAATCACACTGTTTTCATTAATATGTTGAGGTGAAGGAAGTAGCAAGTGATTGAAAGCAAATTGTAACCTTGTGACTTTGGGCAAAGCACCTTATGACCTTGTGCCTCAGGCACTACAATAAGATTATAAGCTCTACAGGGCAGTGACTCACTGTGCCTGTCAGTGCTATACAGTATAAGAAAAAATATATTATAACATTATATAAATAAGTGACCATAATCAAAAGCACCCACTGGTCTCGTACTGATTCTTCAAGCATCGTCTACTCAAACTTCATATATTGTATAAAGTGCCGATATCATGATGCTGTGCATAAGTATACTTGTTAACTATGAGGGGCAATTTTTAAATTGTGCTCTCACCAAAAAAGACTGAATTCAACCCAATCCCACTTAAAACTGGAATTTTACAGCAGGGTACAGTGCAAAAGAACTTTATCTGCATATAATCTCTTTTCAGTAGCTGCCGCAAAGCATTTTATATTTCTACTTAGGAGACTAGGAGGAATTAGAGCAGTGTATTTAAGGGGCATTGATTTTTATGGCATTTCCAAAGTAAAAGGAGAAATAAACGGTTTTACTGTTACCAGTGTAATTTACACAATTATATTTGTTGAACTGTAGTACTGGTAAATTTGCCCAAGATCCAAAGCTGTGTTAGAATTGCAATATTTGACTCAATTCCTAGAATTTTGACCTAATAACGTTACGTTCCCAAAATAGGGAATATACGTTATTTTTCTTCTTATTCACGGGATCCTCAAAGCTAATGAGATGCAAAAATAACATCCTTTCTTCAAAGTTGTAGCGCTATTACTTGGGATGTTCATGTCTCAGAGACGCGTTCTCCAATACACTGCACATGCGCATTGGGCAAACTCTAAGGTGCGTTATTAAGGCAGCGCTGTTTACTGAGATTTTCATGTGCGTTACTAAAAGCTAATGCAAATCGTGATAAAATGTTGAGAAATTGATTATTTTTACACTTAACTTTTTCAGTTAATTATATGTTATATAATGTAATAATAATTGTATAAAGTATGCACAGTATAGAATATCCATAGAAACCATCAAATATAAATTAATATATCATTTTTATTAATGTACAATTAAAATAAGTGAAAGACATCATTTATTTTAATTGTACATTAAAATAAATGATATTTTAATTAATATTGAGGTATCTATGGATATACATTATTGTTTACCCATACTTTATAAAGTCATTATTACATTATACAGGCATACCCCGATTTAAGGACACTCACTTTAAGTACACTCGCGAGTAAGTACATCTCGCCCAATAGGCAAACTGCATCTCACGCATGCGCCTGTCGTCACGTCCTGAACAGCAATACCAGCTCCCTACCTGTACCGAAGCTGTGCGCAAGCGGGGAGACTATAGAGCCTGTTACAAATGCCTTATTTACATCAGTTATGCACGTATATGACTATTGCAGTACAGTACATGCATCGATAAGTGGGAAAAAGGTAGTGCTTCACTTTAAGTACATTTTCACTTTACATACATGCTTCGGTCCCATTGCGTACGCTAATGCGGGTATGCCTGTATAGCATAATAGTTCACACAAACATATTACTTTAATCATTAAAAACCTTAATATAGTTTGTGTTTCAGACATTTGTATGATCCGTAATTTATATCTTTGTATGACTCGTAACTTTTTGTATGTATGTATGTCTTTATTTATATAGCTCCATTAATGTACATAGTGCTTCACAGCAGTAATACACGTGACAATCATATAAATAACAAATAATACAAATAACATATAATGGGAAGAAGTGCTTCAGACATAAAAGTAACATTTAGGAAAAGGAGTTCCTGCTCCGAAGAGCTTACAATCTAAAAGATGTTGGAAGTGAAAGGGTCCTATACTCACTACATTGCTTTTAGGCTATTCCAAGAAATAACTCGATGAGAATCAGGGTCTGGATGTGAGTGACGGAAGCTTTTGGAAGGTGCAAAATATTGTAGCCTTATGATCATGTTCTAACATTAGCGGAAGTCTGAGTATCCCGGTTGCTAGGTAAACTTGTCATTATCATATGATTTGCATACAAGTAAGCATAAGGTCCGTTCAAATGTATCGATCCATTATTCTTACGGAAAATGCCATGACATCATTGCGCTGAGCGCCTTTGGGGATACACGTTACGGATATCTATACGTAAAATGTACATTAACGGAACGTAAAATAATTACTGACCTGAGAATCTACCCCTTGGTGTCTAAAGTGAGCCATACTGTACCGCTTCTGTATTTCTAAAGTGAACATTACCTTCCTTTCTGTGCTGTACTTATTATGTTCCCGTGGAGTTTATAAATGGATCATGTTTGTTGTCACAGGTAATAAGGTCAGTGCTGCCTGATGCTACAATATGTACATGCTTTTCAGAGAAATGTAAAAAAAAAAAAATCTATTAAAAGTTAAAAACAGCTGAATATTTCTTATTGAGTTTTTCTACTTACATTAAAAAAAGAACTACTTCGGATAATAATGATTTTGTTAATATAATTCCTATAATTTCCTTGCAATTACAACCGTGTCAGAACTAGGCGTCTTTGCATAAAGTCTAAATGTGGTTTGATTTTCCTGCACCTCCAGCTGTACCCCATAAAATTGGTCGAATTATTGAAGGAAGCCCTGCGGACCGCTGCGGAAAACTGAAAGTTGGAGACCGGATCTTAGCTGTGAATAACCAGTCTATCATCAACATGCCTCATGCAGATATTGTAAAACTGATCAAAGACGCAGGGTTAAGCGTGACACTTTGCATCATTCCTCAGGAGGGTAAGTAGCAGCTTCTCAGCAGTAAGTAAGGTCTCATTATGTCTAATGGAAGCATGCTGTCTACTGTATGCACTTTTGATGTACAGTTCCAAAAAAATGTAAATGAGAGGTTTAGTCTTGCACACCTTAAATGCTATAATATAAGCAATATACTTGCGTATGAGGTACCCGTGCTCCGTGGTTCAGGGAAAAAACCTGCCTGGTGTGATTTCTGAGTATATGAAAGTAAGTAGTAGATCCAGGGCACTTTGGATTTGTAGACTGCCAGTCACTTGATAAAGAACTCTGTGCAGTTCGAAACGTTGTGTGCCCCTAAAAGAATACATTTATTTTCTACAAATCCGAAGTGCCCTGGATTGTCTTACTTTCAGTTACAAAAAAAACCCATTGTATTAATGTCAACTCGTAATATAACATTTATCTAATATTTGTTTCTCCTTTATTTACTTTGCAAGACGTGACACGGTTACTTTTGTGATCCTTTTATTTCAAAAAACTATTACAAAAAGGATTGTGACGTTTCCCAGAAATCTTATTTTCCATGTAGCGTTGCTTTTTAAACGTGGAACCCACGTGTACGCAAAACAGGGAATGTATTGTTAGAGTGTACAAGCATTGCAGAAAATGCTAAAATGGCTGTCTGTGGACAAGCATTTGAGGGGAAGTAGAATAGTTCTACTAGGAACGGTGTAAAGTTTCAGCAATCACAAGCGGAATATTTCCTACTGCCCCCGTCTTGCCGCTCAGGGACTTTGAGAAAATTCCCCAAGAATGCACATTCACATTTAGTATATAATATGGTAACGTGTAACTGGAAAAGATATGCGTCTCATTTCTCGTATGTGAAGGGAAGTAGAGATGAGCGTAACACTCACAGACATTAGGGCTCGAAGTAACTTGTGGACATTCGGAGCTGGGAAAGATTCAACTGTACAAGAAAGCAGCAGACACAAATATTTTTCTTAGAGAGCACTTTTGATATGTTTGCTGAAGTTGTCCGAAATTGGTAAAAATGTGTCCATTTACACATACTGTATGAAGAAAATGGACAAATAGCATTGTTCTGAATGTTATTCAATTTTGGAAATTATATATAAAAATCGAGGTGATTTTTGTGAAATTAACCAGCACAACTTCACAGATCTCTGCTTGGAAGGCACATGGAAATGTATTGACTTGCCCAAGATCATGGAGGTGTAATTCTATATAGTCCAAAGTGGCTATTCGGGCCATTTTCGGACAAACATCCCTAATCCATGAGGATTGTCATCAGAAAAGTGCCTGAGCGGCCGCTTCGGCATATATAGAATAAGGTCCATAATGTCTGTGAATGAATGTAAATAAACAAAAATTGTAAGTAACCCTCCACGCACGTCTCCCTAGGTAGTTTACATCACATAGTCTATATATGTGGCTTCCTTAGCTGGGTCCGTGCTGGGTCCATGCAGCTGGACGGTGATGGAGAACAGATGGCCCACCAGGAATGTTATAGTTATGAATAAGATGGACTTTATTTACATCGCATAGTAGTACAATCTCTTCCCCAGCTGCATTACTGCATTCCTGGAGAGGCACATTCCTTGAACAGATGAAGTATTAACTTACATACAGTACCGGATAGCTTCTTTCTCTTGTTGCATATCCTCATGATACCTTCTGGGTCCCTGCTTGGGCTATCCCCTTATGTCTTTGGTCAATCAGACCTTAGTTCTATAACTTACGCTGACCATCCTTTTTGTAGCGCTTCAGTGCTAGGATGGCAAAGGGGTCACTTTCTCTTGGGCCCTACCATATACACCCCTGGAATTCTCACAGCAGGAGGGTGTCCACAGACACAAGTCACTATTCTTTTCCTCTCTTTGCTACGGAGATCTAGATCTCTGCTGCTCTGCCCATCCCATATGCATGCTTCAGTGCTGTGGTGGCAGAGGTAAATCCTTTTAAGGGTGTTTCACCCATGATTCCCTGGGAATGCTCACCACTGGAATGAGTCAAAAGAGTTCCATATTACTGCTTCTCTATGCCAGTCCCAAGGCTACTATTTGGGTAGCCCCTAGGGGACATAGACCTCCCCTCTGTGAGCCTGTATTGCTCTACTTCTCTTATTCTAATAATTCTAACTTCAGAGGGCACTTCCCTAACTGTAAAACAAAGAAGTAGAGGCCTGCCCTATACTACTTATTTACATTTCTATATACAGGTAAGACCCCTCCACTGTCTCTCCTCGTCCAAGGATCTTGGGGTGGAGTCCTTATCCCCTCCTCTTTAAATCCTCTCTCCCGTTCCCTGTCTCTAAGCAGAAAAACGGCAGAGCTAGGCCTCTGCTGAGTCATCCTAGACCATGTGATCCATCAGCATTCTCCAGAAGCAGGATGTGGCCAGGCCCCTGTCTGGTTACTTTGCAACAAACTATCTAAGGGGGCAGGTGTTCCATATCTAACTCCTTCAAATCCTTAAACCCCTTACACCCTATGGTAATCCCAAATGGGGGTTACATGTATATAGGAGCACAGCAGTCTTTCTGTTTTTCTGCCAAACATGTGCATCAAACGTAGAAACGTATTAATGTATAGTATGTAATCTTGTATTTGACACAGATCACTAGTCAGAGAGGTCTTCATGGCCTGAGATATGGTGATGTTTTTGAGAGCAATAACGATCCTACCTTGCCTCCTATTGACACTGCTAAAAGAAAACGCTGATGTAGGACAAGGAGTAAAATACAGATGTACCAGGCTTATTGTACCTTGCCTGGTAAAGTTCTGCATAAATGATCATGTTTTTCTGCCCACTTCATTTTATGGCAGACCATCCCTATGCTCAACACAGCTTTAAAAAATATCATTTTTTTAATAGAATTTGCCACACAAATATACAGGACTTTTGGCACAATAGAGACTCCGTCCATAATTGGTGTAGACGTGAAGCTAAACCGTGTACAAACTTCATAACAGAAAAAATAAATTGTTATTCTGTCATTGTAGCCCTAGAAAGAAACCTAGAGTTAAGGCTGCATAAAAACATGGAATCCTGCTTACCAACAGCAAGTACAGTATCTATTTAAACCTAAACGTACTCTGTCATAGGAAATATATATATATATATATATATATACTTTTAAACAACCAAAAACAATTTATTTGTTTGATTAACTTTTTGAACTCACTGTCAACATTTATTAAGATGGTACAGTATGTATATATATATATATATATATATATATATATATATATATATATATATATATACATACTGTACCATCTTAATAAATGTTGACAGTGAGTTCAAAAAGTTAATCAAACAAATAAATTGTTTTTGGTTGTTTAAAAGTTTCCCAAGAGTGACTGCATAGTTTGGCGACGGGACCCAGGCTTTTTATAGTCTGGTACCTGGAGAGGCTTCTGAGCTTTTCATGGCCATTGCAAATATGGTGATATAACCGTATTTCCTAATTGTGGCTCACACCAACCTTGATCCGATTAAACCATTCAGCACTAAGGAGTACAAAAACATTTATTTTCACTGTTTTCAGAGATGTCACGATAATCAATTTATTCCCCAGGTCGTACCCATTATATTGAGCAAATGCTACAGTTTATCATTGCTTGTTTGTGAATTGGCAATGATGGCATAGCTGTATTATTATTATTATTATTAATTAGCAATTTATTGTTGTAGAGGTGTAGATTCAGAAAAGCAAGAGTTTATTTCATAGATTTGGAGGGTATATTACAGTACATGCCTTTTAAATCAAAAAGTCTTCATATATCAAATGCATGAGCAAGATTACCTTAAATCTTCTACTGCTGCTCAATAGCATCTAATAACATTAACAATAGTTAGGTGAATAGATTTGGGCCAGTATAACTTTTTAAAAACACACATTTGTGCAAACTTAATCAATTAAAGCAAATGTTGTCTAGCATTTTAATACATCTCTTAATTTGCCTGAAAGAGGCTGCACTTGCTATATTCTAATTAAAGAGGCAATTTTTTACTTTTTACTCATTTATTAACATAGGATTGAAGCAGGTTGTTTTCGAAGCTGAACCCCATTAATTTCAGCATCCTTGTGACCCCCTGCTTCCTGGGATACAGACCTATCCGTACGGGGTACCGGCAGCTGTTCTGGCTCGGCTAGCAGGGATCACGTAATTGGCGCTTTTCAAAGCTCCCGCATCCTGTGGACCAATAGGATGCTGTGA
Organism: Ascaphus truei; assembly: GCF_040206685.1. Taxonomy (NCBI): domain Eukaryota; kingdom Metazoa; phylum Chordata; class Amphibia; order Anura; family Ascaphidae; genus Ascaphus; species Ascaphus truei. The sequence goes on from NC_134487.1 coordinate 35,973,321, forward strand.
CATCATCCGGTGCGGCTTCCTATTGGCCCTCATGATGCGGGATTTTTAAAAATCGGAGAGATACCGGCTCCCCCTTCACGGCTAAGTAACTCTAGTAGAAGGGGGCTGGAGCTGAAATTAACAGGGTTCAGCTCCGGAGACCCCCTGCTTCAATCCTATGCTAAAAGATTTGCTAAGAAATCGCCCGCTTGGATTGTCTCTTTAAGGTCTTAAATAATATGCTTAAGAGAGCAGGGGGATGTTAAAACACAATGACCTGTTCATACCCTGTGTTAAATGCCACAGTGTGACAGATTTGTAACTGCACTTTTGCATTGTGCAGAGTTGAACAGTCCAGCTTCAGCACCAAGCTCAGAGAAGCAGAGTCCCATGGCACAGCAGTACAGCCCAATGGCACAGCAGAGCCCTGTAGCCCAGCACAGTCCTGCAGCACAACCATTGCCTCCACAGCCACTCCCGTTGCAAGGACATGAAAGCAGGTAAATGCTCATATTTGTATTGCTCGGGGTCAAAGTCTTTATTTTTATTTTTTACACCTTGCAAATTAATGGGAAATACCAAAATGTAAAGTTGCGTTACATATTTTTAGGTATTATATATGACAACCATCACCAGTAAAAAAAAATGTTTGCAACACTTTGTACTGCGGCTTGAAGCAGTCCAACTAATCACTGTGATTTATCCAGTTACAGGTCGGAAGTAAAAGCCAGGCAGGATGTAAAACCAGACATCAGGCAGCCGCCATTTACAGATTATCGTCAACCGTCAACGGACTACAGGCAGCCACCAGTAGATTATCGACACCCTCCCGTAGTGGATTACCAGCAGCCTCCTCCTTTAGACTATAGGCAACCACCTCTAATAGAATATCGGCAACATTCTCCTGACACCAGGCAATTTCCCCTCCCTGATTATAGGCAATTCCAGGTAGGCATCAGATAGTGTCATTTTGGAAATACATGTAATGACATGGGGGTATTTATGTTAAGGGAATCTCATGGGTTACCATCAAATCTAAAAAATATATAAGACTGTAATTAGTGGGCATGGTAAATAGAACAAATATGGTGAAATACGATGGTTTTTCCATAATATTAGCATCTCTGCTGTGTCATTACATCATAAGCGACTGCAAATTACTTTCCATATTATATACATACATATTTTATGTTGAATCCTTTCTCTGGCCAAGATCATTCATTGTCGAGGGCTAAGGCAAAAAACTGATCCTTTGCTCTTTACTTTTTCTATGACATATCCTGATGATCATGAAATGAAAGAACATGTGTGATATGATTTGTGATGCCAACCCGACTCTTCATTGGACAAAATGTAATTCATCCTTCAGCTCTTTCATTTGGCATAGGAAGTTCACCTACTGGTCTTTCATTTGGCATAGGAAGTTCACCTACTGGTCTTTCATTTGGCATAGGAAGTTCACCTACTGGTCTTTCATTTGGCATAGGAAGTTCACCTACTGGTCTTTCATTTGGCATAGGAAGTTCACCTACTGGTCTTTCCTTTGGCATAGGAAGTTCACCTACTGGTCTTTCCTTTGGCATAGGAAGTTCACCTACTGGTCTTTCATTTGGCATAGGACGTTCACCTACTGGTCTTTCATTTGGATTGCAGGCAGAATGATTAGGATTGAGGCTGTGTGCCCCTGTACATGGAGGCAACCTGCCTCTGGCATTATTTGGAAAAACAGTGGGATTTATTATTGCTAAAACTCCATCAAAATGCTATGGGCATTGTAAAAAAACATTGGATAGATATATTACATTTATCTATTTAATGGAGATTCCGCTCGGAGCAGTGAAGCAGAACACAGCCATGCAATGAGGATATATCAGGATCACAGCGTTAGGGTAAAAAACTTCTTTATTTGAACACCATGGTGCAGACAGGAATGGAGGGTAGCTCTTACGCGTTTCACGCCTGTGCGAAGCGCCGCACAGGCGTGAAACGCGTAAGAGCTACCCTCTATTCCTGTCTGCACCATGGTGTTCAAATAAAGAAGTTTTTTACCCTACCGCTGTGATCCTGATATATCCTCATTGCATGGCTGTGCTCTGCTTCACTGCTCCGAGCGGAATCTCCATTGATCTACTGTTACCACAGATGCACGCCCAAAGACAAGAAGAATACAGGCATTTCTCATGTGAGTTTTCACCATTTCATTGTATTGGGAGGTATCCATAAGGTGATTGCAAGCGTGTGTGACATTGTCCATATTGGATGTGATGTGGTGGAGCTAATCATTCTCCATTCACAGCACCCCCAGGACCTTAGATACATGTCAATACATTACGCTCACCTATATACCTCATACTCACCTTATTGTGATTTTGCCTGTTTGATTTCCTTCTTCAATCAAGAAACCCTTTATTGATTTTGTCAAGACTGTTTATCTATAGTCTTTTGAGCACTATTGTTGAACTTTGTTCTACTATCCCATTTATCTATTTAGTTATCCCTAGATAATAGTTTTTATATATATTAAATACGGACAAAAAAACAGATGGCTTTCTCAAGGTATACAGAACCGCAAACTGGGGGGCGTTGCGCTTACAATGGCCCTACGCTCTTCCCCAAGGCATTTAATTTAAATGCCGGGTGATTGTGCGCAAGGCCTCTGTAAGTTCCCTTACCTGATCTCCAGCGGCTTTATATGACGCCGCAGGGTCACATGATGTCAACGCGACATCACATGACGTTGTTCCGTGGCAGGCTAAGGGTTAAGGGGGGCGCGAGTTGCTGTCCTACAGCAGGGGTCTGCAAACTTTTTGCCCTGCGCCCCCTGCCTGCTCTCCCCCACTGCTCGCCCCCCCCCCCCCTTACCTTGTCTCAAGCGACAAATGATGCTGTGGGGTCATGTGACGTCACGTTGCCATTGCGATGTATCATCCAAAGCCGTCTGAGTCAAGGTAAGGGAAGTTTCAGAGGCTTCGCTTTGGGGAAGAGCACGGGGCCTCTGTAAGCGTTGCGCCCCCCCCAAAAAAATCTCTCTCAGTTTGCGCACCCCTGTCCTAGAGCCACCTTTGCATTTTTTGTTCTTCTACATCAAATAGGTCTTACGTTTTCTAAACACACATGCATGTCAAAGGTGCAGGTCCCAATATTTCCAAACTAAACAGGATTTGTGCCTCGCAGGATTTTGATTATTTCACTGTTGAAATGGAGAAGGGTGCCAAGGGTTTTGGATTCAGCATACGTGGAGGAAGAGAATACAAGATGGATTTGTATGTGTTAAGGTTGGCAGAAGATGGTCCTGCAATAAGAAATGGACGGATGAGGGTGAGTAATCTTGCTAAAGGTCATCAAACCTTGATACTGTATCTATGTGTACTTCTGAAAATATTGCATGTGGATGATATGTATGAGGGGTAATGTATGCTTTTTCGTACGCTATACTTCTATATCAGAGCATAATATTACACATCGGGCCCTAGTGTGATAAGAATGTATGGAGAATAATTCATGGTGTAAATTAAGATGTGTTAATCGTTATTTTTATTTTATGTTCTATAACCAAAGGCAGGAAGGAAGCAACCAGGCACTCGGTCTTGGCAAAAAAAAGTTAATTTATTAGCAAATCCAGTACCAACGTTTCGACTGCATGTGCAGTCTTTGTCAAGGTGAGGGCTGTATTCTACAACCAAAGGCGTCAGTAGCTAAATAATAAATAATATAGCAAGAAAGTGAATGAATAAATATCTATCTAGAAATAAAAAGTACAGATGCCACAAACAAATATACAGTATAATCTATTTAATAAAAAATAAAAAAAACTTCACCTGATGAAGCACCTCAACCCCCTTATAACGCTGTGCTTGGGGTCCAAAGAATCAAATCGCGCTATAAGCGGATCGCGTTAGAAATAATGTACAATTGTATGCATTGTACAATAAAGTATTTAAGATACTAATAATCGTGTTGTAAATATTCATAAATACGAAAATTGGGAGCCACTCTTGCAACGTGTTGTAAGCGGATTCGCGTTGTAACGGATCGCGTTATAACGGGGTTGAGCTGTATATCCAAAATTGTGTGATTGCTGCATTGACTCCTTTAGTACCAGCGTGTCCTGACACCCCCATGGCACTTCCACCCTGACACCCCCGTGGCACTATCTGATCGCTTGTCAGCATTAATGCAGCAGTCCAAGCTGCGGTTGTTTTGTTTGTTTTGTTTCCCTTTAATATGTGCATCAATACAATCCACACAATGATAAGTAATTTGATAAGTTCCCGATCGATCCGTTCTCCTGTGATCGATCGGCAAAGATTCGTCTTGGGGGTTCACTAAATGGCTGTCAGTGCAGCAGAAGAGGACCAAAGATGCAAAGTTCTGTGGGGAAGATCATGTGACCAGGCAGTCCCTGGATACAATTGGTGCACTGCTAGAGAGAGGGCAGTGCTCAAAAAGGGGTGTAGATCATCGGGAAGCGCAAAACCACTGTCCACGGGATCGAGAGAACGACCCCACACTGGGTTAAGCAGCATCCATATATGTTTGTATTAAGTATCACAATTTATACACTTGTTTATATATAGATATAATTTTGGAGCGCCACGGTTGATATATTTGCTTTTCACTCAAAAAGGGGTGTGCCAGAGCCTGTTTCAGAAGAGGAAGGGGATGTGACTTTGTAAATGGTTGCTATAGAAACAAAATTGCTTGTTAGATTATAATACATGAAAAATGTCATTTAGTTTTTTTTTTTTTTAATTCTACAAGTCTTTTCTTATAGCACAGAACTAATTTATTTAAACACATGTAGGATATTGCTTGATCTGCAGCTTTAACATAATCTCAACTTAATTCGGGTGACATTGCCTACAGGGAATGGACACCAACAGAGAGCTGTTCCCGATCTAACCCATGAAAACAGGCATAGAGCATGACATACACTGGTGTACCGGCCTCATGACATTCACTGTACATCCAGAGAACACTGAAAGGGGTTACATATGCTGAGTGAATTGAAAATCAATTTTCCTCCCTTTTTGGATGAATTGAAACCCCATTGTCTTGGTTTTGTACTGCATTAATATGCAAATGATAGCCGTGTATTGAACTTGCGTAAGAGCTAGGTTAGGTTGCATTCCCTCTTCCGTCATTGACTGGAATATAAAAACGTTGGAATAAATCATACTGCAAAGCTGTAAAACTAATTTACATGACATAGTAACAAACTATAATACAAATTAAATAGTTCTTACTGTAGAAGGATATTAAATCAATTTTTTTTCCATCTTTACAACCAGTACACAATTAAACCAACTTCACAGCATAAAAATAAGGTTTACAGCAAAATAAGCCAGGTTCTAACAGCACTTAAAGTTAGAATATTAAAAGGGCAACAGACATTCAATAGTTGGGTTATCAAAAGGTTGTACCATCCTGAGTCAAGCCTAATACATACATTTATGGGGCACTTTTTCAACTGCATCTTATCACCGCTTATGTACAGTACATAGGATTTTTTTTCATGCCCCAGAAATTGTAGTTTTCATTTTAATTAGCAGTCACAGGGTGTTGTTTGAACAAGCATCTCTTGGGGCTGATTCCATGTGGGCCAAAGTGGCCAATTAGGACATTTTCGGCCACAATTTCCCAGATAATCCACTTCGGCTAATATAGAATCAGCCCTTAGTGTCAATGTTATTTAGATACCATTTTTTTTTTTTTTTGCTCTTTTGCACACTCATCTGAATAAGCAATTTGGGGAAAATAGGCTGAAGGAATTAAAGAGGGGGGATACAATAAAATGCTAATCGCATATATCAAATGCCACATCGAGGGCATCCTTTTTCTTCACATTTTATATGTTTAAACGTTATCCCGGGCCTGAGATGGCATAAACATTCAAGCTACAAATATTCTTTAAATATTGAGAACTTGCTATATGACATGGATGTAAGAAAAGAAATTGCTGAAGATTAAGATGCCTTCTACACAATCTTAAATAATAGACAGCAATTTCCTAATTTGGTAGTTGTCCAATGTTTAATAAGCGCCAAGGGGAAACAAAATCCAGTCATCAAAAGTGTGTTATGAGGAATACAATGGAAATAAAAAATATTCAGATTTTCAGGAGCATTGAAGTCTGTCTGCTTTCCTTTTCTTTACTCCGTGAATTCTTTAAGCTCCTAATTATCTAAAGTATTGGCGCACTCATCTGGATACATTTTAACTACTTACCATTTCAAGAAAACATGAAGCCTAATTTCATAGCTCAGTTGGTTTTAGGCGTGATTGAATAATTTGTATCGATTTTTAATTTAAAAAAAATATGTTTGATTATTCTAGCTGCCATATAATATGTATGTTGCAAGAGTGAAAATGCTGGTGTGCAGAAAAATCAGTCATCATGTGGGGAAATTTATAAGGTCGAGCATTACAGATTGCACTTTTTTTGTGGAATCATTTCAAGTTCCATTCATGCTTAGCCAGTCGGAAAAGAAAAACTATTTTGTTCAAATTTCTTTAATTTCCTGTTTTTTTTTTTTTTTAATCCTAATCACATACCCCGTGGTCAAATAATTTTTTCATTTTTGGTTTTGGAGAAATGTTGAAAAACTATTTATCTCGTGAAAAGGGCCATCATTTAAAATGTACTTAATCATTTTTTATAATTACTGCAACTTTGCAATCCCTACTGCATTCTTATGTTATGTGTCTCTAACTAGTTTTTGTTGACAGTTACAGATGTAGCAAAGAGTATTGTTCCCACTATTTTTGGGATATTCTGCATTGTCGCTGCTATTGAATCCCATGGAAACTGATATTTTGCATTGCAACGTGATATGTTGTGTTATCAGCGGGAGTACTGGTCTGCTACATCGGTATGCTTTATCTCCTTTGCTGATCGCTGGTTGGTAGCTGTCATCAGGGCCGCTTTATATATTAGGCCGACTAGGCACAGTGCCTAGGGCCTACGAACCTTTTAGGGCCTACAATATTTCACTTGAAAAAATACCTAGACAAAAAAAATCACAAAATAAGAGAAAACAGCAAATTTTAATTTAAAATGCCTTCGAAGTATCGATAACGTTAAATATCGAAACAAAAGTATCGATGCCAAATATCGCTGGTTTCGAAAGAAACAAGCAAACGATGAAATTAGCATAAAAATGAGTAAAAATATCGGACACACAGGCCTCTAGAAATAAAAGTGCCTAGGGCCTACGAAGGTCTTTAAACGGCCCTGGCTGTCATAGTCAGGGGCAGAGTTACTGTTGTGTGGGCCCAGAGGCAAGTAAAGTGCGGAGCCCCCCTGTCAAAAATAAACTTATGGATTTACATGAAATTCAATGTGCCTAACCATTTTTCATAGTTTTTAAACTGAAATCTTTGCACTAATAAAACAAAAACTTCATTAAACATAAGAGATTCAATTGGTTCTATTTATAATGCAACGAATGTAGGAACCATACATAGAGATGCATTCAACTAAAGGAAACTGGATTGTCGCGCTTTCTGAGAGGAACATTTTTCAATAATGTCTTCGAATTCAAATTCGCGCCGCAAATTACTTTCGAAGCTCAACAATGCAAACCATGAGAGACGCTGCTGCTTCATTGTTGATTTTATCCTATTCGTTATGATTTTCACCTTGGAAAATGACCATTCGCCAGTACAATTGGTCACCATCTGTACTAAATACATTTTCAGAGGAATTTCAACATTAGGAAATGTAGCTCTGAAATCATTCTCAACAAGAACTTTGTAGAAGAACCCCTGCTTCGGCATATTATAATTGTAATCTTCTTTGTAGGGATTAACAATCACAGCAAACTGTACTAATTTATTGCCGAGGCTATGCTCCAAGTCTTCTTTATATAGGCTGACATGATTGAATGCAGCAAAGCAGAGATCCAGATTTTCCAGCTGACTAAGGAAGCCAAACGGTTCAAAGACACTGTCGTAGGCACCTATTTTCTCTGTCAAGGATGTAACAAACTGATCGACAACTGGAATGAAGCTTGCTGTACGGAACGTCTCTTTGGCTGACATGTGCACTTCATGTGCTTGTCCGTAATCCATTGGATTGAAGTGCACATTTCTCACTCGAGATCGAACTTGAACAACATACTCTTAGTTTCCGGACATTCTCTTCGTCATATCCTCATATTCATCGAACTTGTCTCTCTATGACTCTACAAATGTTCTCAGAAACCTCAGTGCTGTTATTGCAGACTGGAGAACCATTTTTGGACCCTGTAGTTAGTGGTTTCTTACATTGAACCTTTCCAAAATAAAGCATATTATGCAATTTCCAAACTGCACATCTTTTCATTTAGTCCGCCAGCTTCATTTCGAACCACATCCTTCTGCTCCTGGTCATTTAAGATTTCAGTTAGTGCTTCTTTAATCTTTTCATATCCGTGTTCAATTGTTTTTGTTGCATCAGCTCTGCGAGACCAACGAGTTCCACTTAGACTCTTAGGCACTTCCAATTTTGTGGCTGCCCACAACAGCCACTAATATCAATGTTGTAACAATGCAAGAACTCAAGCAATGCATAAGCAAGAGCGGAACCAATGAGATCACAATTTGGCGTTTAATGTCAGAAACCTTTCCCTTGGAGATGTATTTTCCATGTAACGTATTACTATAGTCAACTGGTCCATATGGGCCTCATCTGGGGTTGAATCAACTGACACAGAATAATACTTGAACGTCTTCACTCTTGCAATTATGTGCTTCAGGACATACTCATCCATTAATCCAATCGACTCTTCACATATTGTAGATGACAGGTAATTTGCGTGACCGCTACCTTTATTTGCATGTAGTTTGATGCGAGCAGAGAGAAATGGATCATACTCAGCCAGGAGTTACATAATGCTAAGATAGTTACCATTTCTTGGTGATCCAACCACTTCATTATCACCCCGAAAGCCAGTCTACGTTCAGCAATTAATTTTATGGTACTCATAACACGCATGAGATTTTTTTCTCCAATATCCACCCAACTTCGCTTCTTGTTTTGCCAAATAATGGTCTATGCCCCCAAGTTCCTTTCCACGTTTCGCCAAAATTGTTACAGATTCCAAGTGATACTTTGAAGTCTCATGTTCAGCCAACCGTTCACTTCCATGTTTCCTGTCACAAAATCCAGTACAGGTCAGTTTTAATTTGTGCATCCACTAGTTTAGAGATATAGCAGTAGACTTTACCAGTAGTTGGAGAGAAACACAGCCAAGAGCATTAACAATCTAATTGTTCCGATTTGTTTGTTGAAATAAATTTGCAGTATATTTTCAATCAAAAATGTTTTTCACCTTTGGTCTGTTCTTCTTGGTGATCATCACTCAAGCAATCTGCCATTATAGTTTTGCAAATTGAAGGATCCTTTTTTGGCCCATAAATGTAGCATACAGTGAGGGCCTCGCTTCTCGGCGCTCCGCTTTTCGACGATCCGCCGATACGGCGGTGCCGAGAAAGGGGCCGCCATGTTGCCGCCATGTTCACGCATGCGCAGAACGGGCCAGCCGGGGTCGTGTATGCGCGGAATGGAGGGGTTTCCTCATGTTGCGTATGCATAGAACGGCGTATTGCCGGTCTACGCATGCGCACCTAACAAAAATCGCCGCTTCCACTTTCCGGCAATTTTCGCTTTGCTACTGGTCCTCAGAACGGAACCCGCCGTATTAGTCGGCCCTGCTGTATTCAGTGTTGATAATTCTGGCCACAAGCCAATATCATTTTCAAAACAGTGGGGTTTCTTTCCAGTTCCTTCTTTAAGTTCTGATTGATTATCTTCACCTTCATGTGTTTTTGCCTATTGTTTGCTCACTTGCCTCACCAACACCAATGTTTTTTTGAGTTACAGATGAAGGTGTAATTTCAGATGTTTCTGTTTTAATGGTGCACTCTGTTGAAATCTCTTCGATTGGTTGGTTCGAGGTCGAGGTAGCCGAAGTCATGAAGTAATTACTCATTTTTGGCACCTTTGAAATAATTTGTTGTTGTTTCTTTTCATGCTCTTCAGCTGATTTCTGTTTCTGTGCACCACTTTCATGGTCACAAGGGATTCTGTGTCGGTCACTCATGTTTACTTACAAAAATTAAATATTTGATAGCGAGTCCAAGTTGAGTTGCCGGCAAATACACTTGATAATATGTTCACATTTTTCTGCCTTTAATCTTTTATTCAAATCTTTCTCAATACACAAGTTTCAATCAAAGTTAGTGATTATCCTTTTTGTGTTTGCATATGTAAAATAAAAGTAGTACTTCGTAAAAGCAGTGATTATATTTCTAAAACTATAATATAGATTCAAAAAGCAAGCAAACAAAACATTACTTACCAAAACAATTGGCAGCATTTAGATTTTTGAAGGCGATTCACTGGATATGTAGAAAGCTAGTGTAGAATTAGTTTATTATTTTTCTATATATTTATTTTTATTTTATTATTACATTATTATGCAGTGACTGTACTTCAAAAGTAGCTGAATTCAAGATCTGAAAATATTTAAGACAAAATGGGTTGTCAAATTATTTACTATGTGTGTGGAGGCCCGGGGCAATCGCCCTGTCCGACCCCCTTTAAATCTGGCCCTACACTTGTGTAACGGTACTAAACAAATTGTAAATCATGAAACAACTACTGAAAGGAAAATGTATTAGTGATTTCTCTTACATGTGTTAGTAAACAGGACTGCATCTTTAACTACCATTTTTAGAATTAAGATGAAAATATTAGACTAGATAGAGATGTTGGGGGTGGGGGAATTATCCGCCAAAACTTGCTGGGGGGTATTGCTTGGACTACGATGGTGCCATCTGGCTACTCATTAAAATGCAGATCCAGCTTTAAGAGTCTAGCATTTTGTGAACGAATCATTCCAGTCCTTTTACAAGTAATAAGCTGAGTAATAGTTTTATTGGTAACACAACCCTTGTATTGTATTTTAAATAAACAGAAGAACAGGTGCGTGTGGTCTGCATTGTTCTGTGGGACAGTATACCATGCTTTTATATTCCTCCCCAAAATAGGCATGCCATTTTAAGTAGAAAATGTGGTTTATATTGAGTCAGTTGGTTCATCAAATGGACATAATGAACCCAATCGGCAGTTTCTTGATGCAAATTAAATAAAAATGGATACTGGTAACTAAGCCATGACACTTAAGGAGGGGCTATCAATAAGGGATACGTTGCTATGGCTTGTGATGCTGCCTTAATTTATTGTTTGCTAAAGCCAGAACCCACCCAGAACCCACTTCTACCACATTATGCAGTGAATTTCTCCAGAACAAGGGAGATCACTGCAATCAAACATCGGCGGAAAAATAGCAGTCTCTCTCTTACTTCTGATCAGTGGTGGATTAAGACCCTCTGGCGCCCCTAGGCACCAAGACTTTGGAGGCCTTTCCTCGTAGTTTGTAATGTTTTAAATATAAACAATGGTACCATACTTAAATTTTTCTTTTTTTAAATATTACAACACTTTTTTTAATGGACACCAGGCTTATTGTTGTATTTTATTTACAAGTTGTTTTTAACATTTTAATTTATATTTTAAGACTGAAATATAAAAAATAAGTGGATTAAGCCATTAATACTGCTCTTTTTACTATTTTTAGAACATAGCAAGGACTTGTAATGTTTTGGGGAGAAATTCCAAAAATTATATCGATTTGTAAATTGAATGAAACTATAACAAAAATAAAATCAAAGAAAAGGAATTTGAGAAAAGCTAACAATCACTAAATGAAATAAAAAATCTTGACAAAATAATGGTCTCACATTGTTTTTCAGTGCTATTTCTCACTGGGATTATTTTCACATTATCACTGTATTTTTGGTCATTTTTGCGCCACAAGCACTTTTTGGTCTAGTTTTGCATATTGCGGTTTTGGGAAACCGTTGGTGTTCAGGCAGCAGCTTGATCTTATCACAATATATGTTGCGCTTTATTCTTTGTTTCACAGTTTTGACATTCACCTTTCATACTTTTGAGGCAACACATTTCCTAATAAATAAAGGAAAATCTATTTCATAACAAAATCATGTTCTATAAAATTAGACTCAATGCATTCAGACGTTGTTGATACACAGTTGTTCTTCTCTCATTTTTGATATGAGAAAGCTTTGAAAAGGATCTCTCTCCTTCACAGACCGACCATGGCATTGTCAGATAAATCGTGAAAGAAATGGGACATTGGGAAAACATTTGTCTGACTAAATTCCTTTCATGATATCCCAAATCCCTGCCCTTCGATGAACTTCTTTCATCGTTCTCCTCCAGTTCCCTGACGTCTTTCATCGCATGTTCATGGAGATGGATCCATGCGTTTTCGAGCTCTTCTTCTAAGTCATTTTGATATTTTTCAATGTGTTTTTATTGGAGGCTTTTCTTCTCACTTTGAGATTTTCATTCTCATAGTCAAAAAGGAAAGACGTGTGCACACGTTCATATTCCACAGAGCGCGTCTCCATCTCCATGATGAGACTGTCACATATAACTATGAATGTTTGAGATGTACATTTCCTTGAGGGGTGAATGTATGCTCAGGTACAGATGTTTCATCAGCTTCCTTTTTACGCTTCATTTTTAGTTTATGTTCAGCCCGATAATGAGGCTCATTTTATGATTCATTCTGGATCTTCACTATCAACTGCATAGCCTGTTCCTCAAAATGATTGAAGTCATTGCGAACAGTCTCTGTTAAAGTCTTCATATGCTCTACAACAGGAGTGCGCACATTTTTCAGTCTGCGCCCCCCACTGCCATCTCTCCCCCCCCCGCCATCTCTCCCCCCCCCCTGCTCGCGCCTGCACCCCCTTACCTGGTGTCCGGCGTCTTCTGACGTCACAACGTCGCCTTGCCATGGCATTTTCATCACTCAGTTAATATGCCTTGAAAATGACTAAAATCAACTTTTGATACAAAAACAAGTAGCGCAAATAACTTCACAGTGATCAGAACAAATGGTGTGTGTCAAATATAAAAGTGTACTGTATATATAGAAAACGCTTGGTGGAGTGCAAATAGCTCAATATTAGTTTACCTGGGGTTGAGGACTGGGAAAGGGACTTGTCCCCTGCTCAGCTAATATGTGTAATAGTACGGTGCTAATCCCAGGGTAGTATAATATGATGAAAACAGAGAGAAAAGGAACCTGGTAAATGAAAGCACTCTAGTAACTAGTAATGATGAGTGAAGTACTTACAATAAATGTTATTAGTATCAATATTAAAATAAGGGGGTACTTTGCATGATTTTAGCATAGCCCAATTCGGATACAAGGGGAACTCCTTTTGATACTTTTAGAATAGTTTTTTTCCTCACGGGGTTCCTAGAAACAAGTGATGTATCGGGCACCCAGATATTATCTGGTACCCGGCTATATGTAAACTACCCTGAACCGGCCCAGGGCGCTGGAACTAGGTGTCGGGTTTTTCCGTCTTGCTCTGCTCCCTCGGTCCTCCTCCAGGAGCAGAGCAGCAGATGAGACTTACCTACTGCCGGCGGCAGAGGGTGTTTAGGACGATGGCATCATCCTGCAGCAGTCAGCAGTCAGCGGTGGAGGGTGAGGATCAGAGGACCATGTGAGCAGCGTTGAAGCGGCACTAGAGGACAGCTGGGGAGGAGCTGCGCTGTAGCAGCTACACACACCAGAAATCATTAGACTTGGGGGTCTGACCGCTGGGGCGCGCTCCTCCCTGGCTGTCCTCTAGTGCCGCCCCTGCTCTACTCACATGGTTCCCGGCTCCCACCGCCCCAAGATGACGCCGTCCTCAACCTTCGCCACTGGCTGCAGGTACTTCAAACCTACCCGACGGGTAATTTTTTTTTCTCAGGTACCCGGCCATTTTTTGGACCCGGTACATCACTACTAGAAAACCTTGGCTTCCCTGGGCATCCCTAGAGGATTCCTGCAATTTTCAGGTCAGTTGAAAATTGTACCAAATACAGAAGAATTTACAATATGATCTCAGACGCGCTATTAGAGAGGGTTGGGGTTCTTTATAATGCATCGATGTGTCCCCACTTGTACAGTATGTAACTGTTTATGTAATATACATAACTCTGTACCCCATTGTACCATGCTGCGGAACTTGTTCGCGGCTCATAAATAAATATAAATATATGTAGCCCTGGTAAGATTAGGGGCTATATGTCTATCCTCCTCCTGTGTATAATCCCTGCTAAGGGCAGGTGCCAGGAGAAATCATGGATTTTCCCTACTTCTGACACTGTGCTGAGTCATTGAAGGTAGGTCACTTGACCCTGTGTCCAATCAAGAGACACAGGGGCGGTGCCTACTGGAAGCTAAAAAGAGCAATGTCAGTTCCTATTTAGTGGTTGTCAAGCCTGACACTAGTCTGTGAGGAGTTATGAGTTAGCTAGAGAGAAGAGGAGAGTGAGCAGCCTATGAGTAGAGCTAATAGTGAGGTGGACCAAATACCTCTTACCCTGCTTAGGGGGTAAGGGAAGAGCTAGCCCCACTCTGGATGGCCCTAGGTCCAGAGTGGAGGCAGGGACATCCTACAGGAGTACAGCTGGCTGCTGGTTCCTATGCGATACCTGATTGTATGCTGTGGAGAGTAAGAGAAATAAAGAGCTGCTGCTAATTGGAAAAGAGCTATTGTGTGAGACTGGAATCTCTCATCCCTGGGAGGTGATTCTGTGGTAGGGATTCCACCCCGTATCCCTGGGGCTTACTACAGATGGAGGCGCTGCACCATTAGAAGAAGAACGAAGGCATTGACCCCAGAAACCTGTCCTGTTGTCCCCCATGTCATCGCGGGAGACTCAGACCCTCCTGTTGCCAGCAGGTATGCACCACATCGGGACATGTAGCCAGACCACAGAACACCTTAGGGGACCTGATCTGCGATTGGGTGGGGGTCCATGGGTTATATATATATATATATATATATATATATATATATATATATATATATATATATATAAATATTGTTGATGTGACATCGCTAGCACAGAACACTCCAACATTTACAAAAACCCTCAGCACTCAAGGGTTAAAAAGAAAGTGCCATTTTAGATTTGTAAATAAATAAGTAGTGATACTAGATACTGTATATCACATTTTGATCACTGATTTTAGTGAGCAGATTGTCTGTTAAATAAAAAGCAGATCAAGACTTGTGATGGTTCTCATTCTTTTTCTGCTCTTCCTATACCAAAAAACAATCACGTTGGATCAGTGACAGAGAGAGATTTTTTTTAAATAATAATGACGCAGTAATTGCTAATTAAATCCAGTGGGGTAGTTAGAATGAGGCATTTATCTGTACTGGAGATAAGTGAAATGTTGTGTTATGGAAGCTTTAAATGTACAGTATAAAAATATCTGAATCAATTTGTCTATAATGCAAAACTACCAAGCTGGGTAGCAGATTGGTGGGTGGCTGTTTTGCCTATAGGACATGTCATTGTTCATGTGATACATATATTTTAATTGCTCCTTCCTTTAAAGCAGCAGGGACACACTCAATGTTAAACTGCAATAAGCATTATTTATTTAAGTATGCAGAATCCTTTCACGTAGTTATGCTAAAGTGATAGTGAATGCTGATTAAAATGCTTTTACCTTTGTGTACTGTATGGTAATAGTAGAATATGCCCATCTCTTTAAACTAGTGCATTATGTACATGGGGATATTATAAATATGCTGAAAATGATCGTCTAGCTCTGTATAATAAGTGTTTCTATTCTTTTCCTTCTAATAAAAAAAATGACTTTACCTTTTCACTGTCAAGGACTTGCCTCACATTGCATTACATGGCAGTGAGAAGATTAAAGAAGCTCAAATCTATACTGTAGATCTTGCCATGTATAGATAGATCTAGCATGTTGATTTTGTCTTGTGCTGTACATGTCCGTGTTGTTGTCTAACCCAGTAGTCCTGGGTCCGTGAGCCAATAGGAAGCTGCAACGTCATCCTTTGTCGCTCCCTATTGGCCCACATGATGCTTGACCTTTAAACAGATTTCAGATACCAGCAGAACCTTTAGAGATACGTAAAAAAAAACAAAAAAAAAACAGGGATAGGCAGCAATCAAATATAGGAACAAAAAGGTTACAGGAAGGGTGCACAAGGGAACAAGGAGGAATCCTATTTCCTCCAAAGTATTAATGGAAAAGGAGGTGGGAGTTCCCAGCACTCACTCACGAATAAAGGCAATAAGGGGATATGCCAAATGAATTTAATGAATGAAAATGCCAAATGAAGCAAAAAGTACACAACTTGGATCATGCAACAAACACAAAGAAACAAAAGCCTGATGAAGGGGCCATCGCCCTAAAACATTGCCCCCCTATTTTCCCTGTTTCTTTCCTTTCCTAACCCCTTCCCATCCCCCTCCCCCCCCCCCCCCGTTGTGGTCTCCCTTGTCCCCCCTCCCTGTCCACGTGTTATCTCCCTTTCCTTATTCATTGTGAGCTACATTTTTGCTATATTTGTTTCTTTGTGTTTGTTGCATGATCCAAGTTGTGTACTTTTTGCTTAATTTGGCATTTTCATTCATTAAATTTATTTGGCATATCCCCTTATTGCCATTATTCGTGAGTGAGTGCTGGGAACTCCCCCCTCTTTTTCCTTTAGAGATACGTATCTCAGGAGCCAGGGGGTCCCCAGAGCAGAAATGTATGTGTTTAGATCGAGACTCCCTGCTTCCTACCTCGGGAGGGTTTCTTTTTTTTTTAAATGTATTTTTCAAGGAAAATATAGTTTGAGGAGTGTGACGGAGTGGCCTGTAGGTGAGGTCAAAGAAACACATACACAATGATCTTGTGCTTAAACAAGCCCTCCGCAAGGGTTTACTTACAACACCAAGCAACATAAAGTATCAGGTACTGTCCCTTTAAGGCAAAACACAAAGCATAAAAAGAACGCCTACTCCACTTTGGAGACTAAATAAACAGTACAGGCCCTTACTATCTCACTGCCTGGATAGGCCAGTTCCCATTCCCAAAAACATATAACAATTTATAAGGGAGCAATATATATGTAAGTCTTATCTGACTGTACTGACCCGACGTCTCCAGTTTCTCCAGATGCAGGTATTGCAGTCCTGCTCCTCCCAGGAAGTCTCTTGCCCTATCTCTGTGCAGGCTTCTCTGTTGTGTGGGACTTTGGGTTCCCGAATGTTCCCAGGCAAATCCCTCTGGTGAACAAGAAGCCTGGATCCCTGTGGGCTGGAGCTTCATTATTGCTGGGTATAAATCCCAGCTGGATCACAGGCGATTCTCTGTGACCCTCATCTCCAACCCTCCTCTCTAACGTTCCTCTCCGACAGACCAGGAACTGGAACTCTAACAGAGACTCCAAGAGGGATGCTGACAGATGCTCATTTACTGTCTTTTAAACCCTGTTTAATAAGGAGTTCATTCCATACATCTCCTAGCTCAGGTAGGAAACCTGACACCAGTGTACAGATGCAGCGGCCGTTATTCGAACATTTCACGCGTTGTATCCTTTTGCTTACCGGGTCATGGTGCGTGATTTCTCAAAATATTCTCACGTTAAGACGAGTGCAGAAAATAGCATTTTAGCATTGTCTGCAATACCGTCGAGAAACTGAAGTGGGCGATCACGAGTTGTTTTCTTAAAAATCTAATTGCAATTCAACCTGTCTTTTATTGCCGTACAGTACTTCAAGTGTGTGTAATTGTAATTTGAAGATTTACGTTATGCATTCATACAGTATACATGGGAAAGCAGTCCTTTCTGAGGCTCCTTAGCCAAAAATACAACGTTGCCTCTTCTACCGAATGTAAAATACTGTGTTTTCCTCGAATGAGTGTTTCTCAAATTAGAAACTTGTTGAAACGAATATGTGTGTCCTCACATTTCTGCGCATGCGTGTATGGCAAATTGGAAACTTGTTGAAACGCATACTGTATGTGTGTCATCACAATACTGCACATGCGTGTCCTGATGTTCCTAATTAAATGAATGTACAGTAAGATACAGTCCATTTCCTCAGTCGTTAGATAGTAGTACATTATTACTGCTGTTAGTGTATATAAATAGTTGCAAACACTTTAATTTTGCACATACTGTATTCTGTACAGTATACTGTACAGTATCAATGACATTTTTATATATTGAAATGCCTCTAGAACTTTAGGTGTCTTACTACTGTAAGTGTCTGAACAATAAAAACATGAACATACTGTACAAAAAAGTATATTTAAAGAATGAACATTTTTATTTGGCCAGGATAATAAACAGACAAATAATAATAGAACAATACAACGTTGCCTCTTCTTCCGAATGTAAAATATGTATTCCGCGAATGAGTGTTTCTTAAATTAGAGCCTTGTTGAAACGCATATGCGTGTCATCACATTTCTGCGCATACGTGTATGACAAATTGGAAACTTGTTGAAACACATATGCGTGTCATCACATTTCTGCGCATGCATGTATGGCAAATTGGAAACTTGTTGAAACACATACTGTATGCGTGTCGTCACATTTCTGTGCATGCGTGTCCTGATGTTCGGAATTAAATTACTGTACAGTAAGATACAGTGCATTTCCTCATGGAGTCTCTAGATACCATATCTGCTAGACAGTAGTACAGTACTACTGATGTTAGTGTATCTAAATAGTAGCCAAACAGTCAGAATCCAGGTAATCCAAAGAAATCAACAACGCTAAACACAGCTGTGATTGGCCGCGTTAACGCCTGCGTTATCAGAGAATAACAAGTGAATCACGCGTGGAATACAGCAGACTTTACGAAAATGGCTCCGAGAAATGTTCGAATAACGGCCGCTGCATCTGTAGTTTCCAGCCTTGTAGAGGGAGTTAACTCCTTCACTCCCTTACAAGGAGCTTATGTGGTGTTTCAGATCTGAAGATGGGGATCAGCTGCGGTAATTAGTGCAGGACCCCAGTTATGATTGTTGAACTTTATGGGACAGCAGTTCGCTCCAAAATGGTGCGATTGGCTTAAACAAACCCCCTTGAAGTGTATAGTTTATTGAATAAGCCCTTTAACATTGTATGATACAGTTGTACTCAGGCAAGTAATTCTTTAATGTACAGGATGTCTATTTTCAAGGGGGCTTCCAAAGAGGTTTAAGTACTGTATAGGTAATAGCTTTAATGGGTGCTATAGTCGCTAATGTGCCTTTTCTGCTCTTGCTAGATAGCCAATAGCAAACGTCCATGGGTTCAGCAGGAGTGTGTTCACAGTAATGCCAATTTTACTTCATCGTATCTCAATGTTTTGCTCCAAGCCTTGTTTTCTAACTGCGATCTCAGTGGACTCAGCTCTGCATTTCCAAGGATAAAGGAATGAGCAAGAATCTAATAATGGTGGTAGGATTGCAAGGTTTACCGCAGACAGGACAGGATTGAAGCATAATCAGTCATGAGACTAATGTGCACGCTCCAGCGCTGGTTAACCTATTCATTCCAATGTTTCCATATCTTAACTTCCAAATCTCTTTTAAACAGGATTTTCCCACTTAGGTAAAGGTATTTGTGGGCACTGTTTACTGCACTGATACTGAATCACATTCTGATGCTTAATATTAAAGCAACAATACTGGTTTCATCTATTGTTTTTTATTATTATTACAGAATTGTATTAGCAGGTCCCCGGAGCTGACCCCTGTTAATTTCAGCTCCGGGTACAACCCTGCTTCCAGAGATACTTACCCCCGTAAGGGGCGTTGGTATCTCTGTGGAGTTTAACAGTCCAGGTCACGCGGGTCAATAGGAAGCCTCACTGGATGACGTCACGGCCTCCTATTGGCCCACGGGACATTTAAAGCAGTCATTTTGTTTGACACACAGTTCTTTGGCTGCATAGATACTAGCACCCCTGCAGAGGGAAGTATCTTGGGAAGCAGGGGGCAGGGGTCCCCGGTGCTGAAATGAACACAGTTCGGCTCCGGTGGCCCCCTGCTTCAATCCTGTAATAATAAAAGAAATAAAAAAAAAAACAATAAATGAAAACGGTATTGCTGCTTTAACCGTGCATGCTTTAGCTCAAAGCTTTCTAAGCTAATGCTGATACACGATGCCCTTCCAAGACTAGAGAACTGTGACAAATTAACTGTAGGCTTTCTTTCTACATGAAGGCTGTTGCTCCAGGGAAAAGAAGGTAACACTTGTGAACCGCTATGTACAGATGCAGCAACGAGTATTAGAACTCTGCCTGGGTAGATTCTGGGGCAGTCTCACAGTAAATGCCTCAACATTGCCTCAACATTTCTGTGAGAATCTTAATGGCCCATCGGATTAACACAGCAGGGAGTCCCTGCAAACTGAATGGGACTGCAGGGACCCCCTGCTGTGTTAATCCGATGGGCCATTAAGAATTTTACAGAAATGTTGAGGCATTTACTGTGAGACTGCCCCAGAATCTCCCAGGAATTTCTCAGGTAAGTGTTCTAATACTGGTAGCTGCGTCAGTACAGTAGTGTAAGGAATCGGGGGCCACGTCCCTTGCGGCGTGACCTCTCCTTACCCACTACCAGTACTGCAGCGGCTGCTGCCCCTGCCCCCCGTCGCTACCCATGCCGCCGCCCAGTGCATACCTTGAACTCTGCCGTCGCCATCTTGGATTCTGGCATTGGTGTTACAGACCCTCAGCTGGGCTCTACTATTTCCTGGTCTCTCAGCCACTCACGAGCAGCTCCTCGACACGCCTCCGCCATGCCCCTCGTCCGGATTGGTCACTGTCGCTTTAAATATCCGGGTGTGACTTCACTTCCTTGCTCTGCATAGCTCCTTGCTTCCTGTGTAGCCTGGAAACTGTGTCGTGCTCCTGTTTGTCTTTTCTCCTACAGATTTGAACCGGCTTGTCTGACTTACCCCTCTGGCTCCGGACTTCGGCTTACCCATCACGATTCTTACCTCTCAGACCCTTGGACACGGAAACGGATTTAAACTACGGAACTCTCTATACTCCTGAACTCGGCAAGTACAACGACTATTCTAAATCTTAACCCAGGCCTGGCCACGCTACAACCACATCCCGGACCCGCTCCCTCTGCTGTCGGTGTGTATATTCAACATCCCACCTCAGTACAGGGGACTGGCCTGGTCTATGGGCTGCACAGCGTGACAAGTATCTACTGAACTATCACTTGTCTCCTTGCTGATAATTTTGTAATACTGTACATCAGTGTTCTTTGTCAGGAGGAGAGATTAGATGGACTTCTGGAATCTTGTTCAGGAACACTGTATTACATGTTTTATTTGTTTTTGTGTTATTTGTTTAATAATAAATGCAGCGAGGTTCTCTTTTTCTACATTATTTAATAAAAACCCAGTACACTTTCTTGCCTTCGGAGAAAAAATTGATGTTTAATACAGTATAACAACAACCTGCTTGTTTTAACACCCTTGCTGCCATGAACACATCTCTTCCCAATGCTTTTCAGAAAAAGTAATGAAGCAAAAAATGTTTATGCAATTTTTTTATGTTTACTGGTACTGTATTAGTTTAAGTGAACCATTATGCATTTTCCATAGTTGCTTTAACATTAAAAAAGTGTTTGTTTCTTTACAATACAATATTTCAATGTCTGCGCACAATGCAAAAAGCATAAATTAATCCTGTCCTAGATTAGAAGTAATGTGGTATTTGAGGCAAAATCTGAGTGAAATCAAGAAACAAAACACAAAGGGAGCCCAGAGCTACTTCCAATATGACAAAAAATACACAGTGAAATACCTACATATATCTCTTAAAAAAGGGTCATTTAGTTTAACCCTTTGGCCAAAGCATTATAAGCCTGCGAGCCACTTCAAGGCATAACCATAATATCGCAGGTCCTAACACTAACTGATTAAAATTCTTATTTACCTGTATAATTACAGGAAGAATGATCTGCACTGGATCTGTCACAAATAGCTGCATGAAAAGACCTGTACATATGGAAAGTGGGGAGGGACGAGCTTAAAACCTGAGGAGGAGGGGCCACTAACCTCCAAAACAGCTGAGACCAGCTGGACAAAGTTAATAAACACACAGATACCCATCTTTAAATCAAGAACCCCAAAAGGACCCAACACATTAATACTATTAACTATAAATGGGATTCTAAATAGAATTGTATTTTTTTGTAAAGAAAAATGTATTTTCAGTGTTATGTGCTCTAGATATTTTAACTCTTCAGGTAGAATACTTCAACAGTAATTTTGTTAAAACGTCACACAAATGCTTAATTGTGTGATAGATATACTGTGGTAGTGTAATAATACATCACATGTTCATTCAAATGTACTGTATTACACTTATTTCTTTCATATCATTTTCCAAATAGACTAAGGCTATTCAATATGCAGTGGAGAACTTCTTTCTACTGAAGATGAGTTTAGTTTAATTTACAATTATATTTTAACACACCATTTAAAAGCAGTTCTAAAAAAAAAATCTCCATCAAATACAAGAACTAAACAATAATTACAATATTGCTTCAAGACTACTTTTATTGGTTAGGGAAGATAATTACATTTATGGTATCAAGAGACTGAGGTTTTAGACCTGGCAACAACCATATGTAATCTTCGGTAAGTTACTTGATATCTTTATCACCCATCCTAATTGGGAACTACAATTGCTATCAGCTAAATGTAAATAATGTATTAATATTACTAATAAGAACAACATTTGCCTATGTACCTGTTTATGTATATAAAAAATAAAAGCCACGAGCTGGCTTTCAACCCTGAAGGAACTAGGGACTTTTCATTTTGTCTCAATGGGAGAAAGAGCTGAACTCAGTTTTAGAGACTGATGACGCGGTAGAAATATTTGATAGTATGGCAAGATTTTACAGATGCTCAGCCGTCAGAGTGGTTAATCTTAAACTGTTGCATAGATGGTATCTGGTCCCTTTAAAACTCCATGCAATTTCCCCTTTGCAGTCTGCTGGAGGAACTGTGGGCTTGTTAGAACTCTGGGCCACATATGGTGGGAATTCCCAGGGATCAATAATCTATAGGAAAAGGTCCTGGAGATTAATACTTCAGGTCACAGGAGCGAGGTTCCCTATGGATCCTTGGACCATCATCCATAAACCCATTGAGGATCTAGACAAACATATAGACAACCTCACAAAGTACATTCTATCAGCTGTAAAAACTATGATAGCCAGTTCATGGAGAAAGGACAAATCCCCAACTATAGAAATAATTAAGTCTAAACTATGTAAATTATGTCCATAGAAAAGCTTACTAGCAACCTACAAGACTCCCATTAGCGATTTCTAAGAGTATGGGAACATTGGTTGCGCCACAATGGATAGGCTCATATGACTGAGCATAGGGGATAGATGAATGAACTACCCCACCCCCCCCTGCAGCCATAACTATCTGGGAATTTTGGTTAATTGCCGCCCCTTTTTAAGATGTAGTCTTTCTGGATATACCAGAGTCATGTGAATGCTGAAGTAAATATTTTGTGTGAAAAAAAACCTCCGTCTCACAATCCCATTTTTTCATGTATCCCATTACCCTTCCCCCTATAAAACTTTCAATAAAATTCAAGTTTAAAAAAAATGGCACAAAAGTCCACCATATCTTTACAATATAGCTCAATGAGTCAAAAGGAGACGTGTCCAAGATTACAAAGAAATAACAGTAGGTCAAATTAAATTGTCTCCTCATCTACAGTAGGTCTTTCTGTTTTCTGACCTGTGTTCTTTTTGTGTTTTTCGTCGTTGGCACTGTACTAACTGGATATATATATATATTTATATATGTGGCTCGGTCTCCCTTCATCCCCTTACCTTCCACTGCTGCTGTGACCGGCAGTGGAGGATGGGGAGAGGCGGGGAGGGCTGTGGGTGAGCACGGTGCAGTTGCGGAGGCGATCGGGTCACCGGAGGCTCCCAGTGGCTCCTTTTGCAGGGCGCCGCCATCTTCAATGTGGCGGCGCATGCGCGAGATGGAGTGCATGCACAGAAGTGAGTAGTGGCGTCCATTACACAGGCGAGCATGCGTAGTGCTTTAGCGGCGGCCATTGCATGATAGAACTTCGCAGGGGAACTACAATCCCCAGTAGCCCCTGGGGCTGCTTGACACATTATTTATTTATTTTTGTATATATAAAATGTTTTACCAGGAAGTAATACATTGAGAGTTACCTCTTGTTTTCAAGTATGTCCTGGGCACAGAGTTATGATGACAAATTCATGCTTATAAATACATAGTTACATAAGTGAGATGGGTTATACATTTTGTACAAGACATTGTATGCACAGTTAAATGTAATACATGTTATAGGCGTATGTAACAGTTACAGACCAGGTTAAAATGTGAGACAGATTTAGTTTTGATTGGATTAGGAGCATTAGGAGAGGCCTACCAATAAAGGACCATCGGTGACCTACCCATTCCCAATTAGAACATTATAAGGATTAACCTTTAAAGTGCCCTTATGATGTACCTGGTAGGTCATGGGCTGTCACACCCTCCCATGAATATATGCACCCTTGAGTCATATAACTAGCAAACAGACTAAACATTACCCTTACAGACACAAAAGATTTTCAAGTAGTGCCGCAGGAGGAAGCCACAACCTCCATATTAATGAACAATTGGTTAACTGTGGAAGAAGTTCGGCGGCTTGAAAAAATTTAAGTAAATAAGGCACCTGGCCCCGATGGTATACATCCAAGAGTTCTCAAGGAGTTAAGTTCAGTAATAGCCAAACCATTATATTTAATATTCAAGGACTCTATTTCCACAGGCTCAGTACCACAAGATTGGCGTAAACCAGATGTGGTGCCTATATTTAAAAAGGGAGCAAGATCACAAAACCGGGGAATTACAGACCTGTAAGCCTGACTTCAATAGTAGGGAAACTACTTGAAGGTTTAACACGGGTTAATATTCAGGAATACCTAATGGAAAACAAAATTATTAGTAATCAGTAACAATGTATGCACCTGGATTGAAAACTGGTTGAAGGATAGACAACAGAGGGTTGGCATCGAGAGCAAAGTCTCCATCTTTGCTGATGATACTAAATTGTGTAATGTAGTAGAATCAGAGCAGGATGTAATTTCTCTCCAGAAGGACTTGGAGAGACTGGAAACATGGGCAGGTAAATGACAGATGAGGTTTAATACAGATAAATGTAATGTTATGCATTTGTACACATTAAATGGGGATACATTGGGGGAATCCTTGATGGAGAAGGATTTAGGAGTGCTTGTACAGTAGACAGCAGGCTTAGCAATAGTGCCCAAAGTCATGCAGTAGCTGCAAAGGCAAACAAGATCTTATCTTGCAAAAACGGGCAATGGATTTTGCCCCATTAGTAAGACCACACCTTGAGTATGGAGTACAATTGTGGGCACCACTCCTCAGAAAAGACCTTCTGGAACTAGAGAGAGTGCAGAGAAGAGCCACTAAATTAATTAAGGGGATGGACAATCTATCTTATGAGGAGAGGCTAGCTAAATTAGATTTATTTACATTAGAAAAGAGGCGTCTAAGAGGGGATATGATAACTATATACAAATATATTCAGTGACATTACAAGGAGCTTTCAAATGAACTATTCATCCCAAGGGCAGTACAAATGACTCGGGAATATCCCTTTTAGGTTGGAGGAAAGGAGATTTCACCAGCAACAAAGGAAAGGGTTCCTTACAGTAAGGGCAGTTAGAATGTGGAATTGCCTTACCCATGGAGACTGTGATGGCAGATAGAATACATTTGTTCAAAAAAGGTTGGACATCTTTTTAGAGAGGAAAGGTATACAGGGATATACCAAATAAGTAAACACGGGAATAATGTTGATCCAGGGATTAATTCGATTGCCAATTCTTGGAGTTGTGAAGGAATTTATTTTTCCCCTTAATGGGGTTTTTTGTTTGCCTTCCTCTTGATCAATAAGTAAGTATAGATATAGGATAAAGTATCTGTTGTCTAAATTTAGCATAAGTTGAACTTGATGGACGTACGTCTTTTTTCAACCTCATATACTATGTAACTATGTAAGTGGTTTGAAAGTATCAAGAAATTTACATTTGCAACAACTTGAGTTTTTATATATGTAAAAGTATTTACCAGATACTTGGCACGGCCGTGATGATTGTTGGTACATAATGCCAGACTACAATGTTTGACTTGGCTCCTGTTCCACTTGGCTTACTCATCTACACTATCTACTGTACATGTACCAAATATCGTTGTATATGCTATCAGGAGCACTTAAGAAGCACTTAACCTCAAAAGCACAAGAAGAACAAAATGTACAATGCTACCATATATAAGTGTTGCAAGCCTCTCCAGTACTGAAAATGTTTCATTCCGGACAATGTCAATATGACCGCCACTCTAAGCCCAATTTTGTATAACCTAGTGCAAGAGTTGTGGGCAGAGGTACATTCAATGGAGACTGATTAGGATTAAATTAAATCCTGGCTTTATTGAGCCTGTTCCTTTAAGGAGGCAAAACATACAAAAAGAAAAAAAATGAAGGCCTACTCCAGTTTGGAGAATAACTAAACATTTACACCAGCCATTTATAACTGGGTGGCTAGCTAAGCGGTTCTTAGCTAAGTGGTTCTCAAGAATACTACATACAGTATTCTGATATATAATGTTCAAAGAATTTGGATTGCAATACATGACACTACCAGCCTCACGTGCATTTTTTGTTACCACAAACTTTGTTTTCAGACTCCTGCAAAATAAAACTTGGTAGGCTGAAAAGATCATGTATTTTAATATTGAAGATCTGTAATAAGTACATTTCATGCTCGTCACATTCGATCTTTCACAATCTTCCAAAGTCGATGTGTGAGAAAAAGTGTGTGAACTGACGAAAGATTTACTTAGTGACTCTATCTTTGATCAATTGATCATCATTTTTGCCTACAGATCTCCCTGTTTTTGATATAGTGCCGTTTTCCTCACCTTGTTTTGTGGGGTGAGGTGTGTAGTCCCTATATCACTTTGGATAATTTTTGTGATTATTGCATCTATTTTTGCTGGGATGTGATGTGTGGTATCTCTACCTATGGGTATACATATATATATATATCTTTACGAACAGTAAAATTACCAGATGCCGGACCAATGACAGTATTCTCTGTTTTTCTTAATATGTGCACATATGGTAGACTTTCGTTTTTAAGCTTTTTTTTTTGTATTCAGCCCAATTACGATAGTCAGACATATATCTTAGCTCTGTGTAGAAGTCAGTGAAGTCTCTGCTTAGTGGCAGGGACCCTGTAACAAGCCTAATCAACTGTCCCTAGTATGTGGAATTAAATGGATCCTTGAGAAAGCGTCAACATGAAAGATGCCAGGAATTCCGTAGCTTGGACAAACTGTTGGAACTACAGATCAACCCTGTTATAATGCGATCCATCACAACGCGAATCCGCTTATAACACGATGGAAGGGTGGCTCCCACTTTTTGTATTTATGAATACTTTACAATATGATTATTGGTATCTTAAATACTTTATTGTACAATGCATACAATTTTACATTATTTCTAACACAATCGGCTTATAACGCGATGTGATTCTTTGGACCCCAAGAACAGCATTATAAGGAGGTTGAGCTGTATTTAATTAACTCAGAAACTGCATGGAGCATGGCCATATATTTCAAGTTATTCTTGTATTAGTCTTTTTGTCCCATTGGATACATTTGTGCACTCGTTTTTGTGTATGTGATACAAATGTAAATGGTCTTTTTATTGTTGACCTTGCTACAGACATGTTTTGAGTCCTGGGGGGGAGGGAGAGGAATTAAGGGAGGATCAAAAGTACAGATACCAAATGAAGATGTGCAGCTCTGCAGTACTCTTTCTTCACGCCTGTCTGGTCATTATCTCTCTCCTACTTACAGCCGCTCTCCCTCAGTTAACTACGTCTGTCCTCCTCATTACAGTTTCCCATCCCAGACTCCTCTACTCCTCTTGATTTTGAAACAAGATGATTGCAGTTCGTTTTTGACGGTTGATTTTAAATGTAATGCACTTCGTATAAAAATACACCGAAAGCAATTTGTGCTCGATCACTTGTTTGTTAATCTATATAATATAAACAACTTCTCTCAAGCACATGACATTTCATTAAAATGCTCCCGGTGAGCAAGTTGGATGCAGACGAGTCTAAAGCAATTACAGTACTATTGAAGGTGTCGGTTTAAACTTGCTAATACCGAATGCTTAATTGCAGAACAGACTGACCTAGTCCTATAGGAATTACAGTTTTGCAACTTGACATGTTCCTGTCCTCCCTCTAATGGTAAATGTTGCCAGCATGATACACAGATGTAGCAGACTCCATTCCTCCCACTGAAAAATAATCAACATATCTTATTGTAACACAGAGTTTCCATTGTATTCAATGTCAATGTCAATGATAAAGCAGAATATCCCACTACAAATGCCCCATAAAGGAAGCAATAACCGTTGCTACATCTTTATTGTAATAATGCAAATAAAGTCATTTATGGTATGTTTGGGGGAGCAAAATAGTAAATATTTATGTGATTCTTACTTTAGTTTCCCGTCAATAACTCTGCATTCAAGTTTTATAAACTGTGCAGAGTGAATGTACTAAACAGAAGCCAGATAAGGAAGGAACAATACATCTGGAGGCAGATATGTCACATCATTAACTTCCCATCATGCTAGAAATTGTATTTGTGCCACATTTGTGTATAATGGCATCAATATTCCTGTTTGGAGATACAACATAAACAAATGGAATATGAGTATCTGTCATAGCTCAGTTGTGAGATAGAAAAGGAAAATAATCATATTATGCTGTTCTTCCAATACTCTTGCATCAAATAGTCAGTTCTTCTCATTTCAATTTATGTATGTACAGCAGCTTAACTTTAAAACGGAGACATGATTATGTAGCAGGGGGTTTAACGTCAAGGCACAAAGGCCAAGCACACTTTTCTTTGCATGGTTTGTCTGTTTATGCATTTGGATGGCACTGTCTTTACATGCAGTCAATTAGGGTTAGAAATAACTGTAATGTAATCCATTGGTTGAATTTCAATAGGAAAGCATTGTAGTGAAAGAACTTAATAGGAATGTAATAATGGACTAACGCTTTTCATAATTAAATCAATATCAAGACTAGCTTATCACATTTAAGAAGCACAATCACAAATTAGAAGGAACATGCAGTAACAATTGCTTGAAGGGCTAGATAAGTCTACCCCTCACACAAGAGTGTGTGGGGTGTGTACCTTTTATGTAAAGGAAGCCTATATTTTGATATGGTATACAATAAGGTTATACATAGCCAGGTACAGAAACGTGTGCAGTAACTGTAATTAAAAAATGGAAGCTGTTTCATGCCTGAATTAGAGCAAAGAGATCCAATTAATCCGGCTCTCTCATTATTTAAGCAAAAAAGTAAAGTACAGTAAAATCATTCCCCACCAAAAACTACTATTTAATTAATTTGAAGGGTATTTTACAATAAAGAAGCAAATTTTTCAGTAAATTGTTAAAGCCTCTTTCAGTATTGGAACAGCTTTGCCTGCATTACAGTACCTGCAATTGATCATTTCTGTAGGCTAAATTCTGAGCTATTCTTTCCGGGTCATACTGTAATTAGCCACTTCCTATAGAGCTTTCGACTTGACAAAAGACACTGGGTAGATGGCACTGTATCTTGCAAGGGTATTTATTTTGCGGTGAATAGAAGATATTACAAGTACTTTTATAACGTGTGTTTGTTTTTCCACCACATATTTTTTATTTATTAAGCAGTGTTATATGGGATGGGGTACATAAATAAGAAAATGAGGGGGTGCATGGAGAATTGGGAAATAAATAATATAGGGGGGGGAGACGAATAATTACCGTTGAATATACAGAATAAGTAAACCATTTAGTAAGATCAAACAAGATTCTTAATACAAATCTGTTAACAAATCAGTGGTCCAGTCAGGATTTCGACTGACCCGCATCTTATACACGGCTCAACTCGTATATCCTGCATGAATGAAATGTCTTCAGGGAAGGCTGCTATCTAGGGGAACCCTATCTTCTCAAACCTAGTCGTGGAATTGTTTAATATTGCAGTGACTTTTTCCATTCCTACAACATGTCTCACCTTCATGTACAACATGGATTTTGACAATTGATGGGTATTGATGTACTTCTTTAGGCTTAGTATAATTATCTGCAACTACATCGTTTGCCAGTAAATATCCTTCAGAAGCATCGCAGCACCTTTGCCTTGAAGTTTGACTGCCGTTCTTGTAACGTGCCGAATCAAAAATGTTGTGCTTTGAAAATGTACGTTTTTATTAAACTCATCGGTTTACTTGATGTTCTTCTTACCTGACAGGTCGGTGATCAAATCATTGAAATCAACGGGGAAAGCACAAGGGACATGACGCACGCCAGAGCAATAGAACTAATTAAATCCGGGGGAAGGAGAGTAAAACTATTACTGAAACGTGGAACGGGGCAGGTTCCGGAGTATGGTGGGTTTTCACTTTTTCAGTATCTTATTTGCAGGCGTACTATTTAAAACATCGCTGACCTTCTTCTAGAAATGCATTGTTAGTTGTTGATACAGATGCAGCGAGACTTCCTGTCTGCGGAGCTGCGGCTGAAAAAAGCTTAACCTCATGGCTCTGTACATTGTGCTGCTTGCGCCGTCTCGCTGATGGGTGGGGAGGGGTCCATGCTGCCAAATCGGACCCTCCACACAGCGATAATCCTCCGGCTCCGGGACAGCAAGTCTTGCTATATCTGTATAGCTGTAATAGCTGCTATAACTGTAATAGCTGTAAATAATATATTATTTATTAATAAGAATAATAATATATTACAATAACAGCTGAACACATCCCAAATGCCTAGCACACACAAAGTTAAAATCTTTTACTTAATGTTGGCATCTCTGAGTGTGATGGGAGTTAATGA
Source organism: Ascaphus truei (assembly GCF_040206685.1). Classification (NCBI taxonomy): domain Eukaryota; kingdom Metazoa; phylum Chordata; class Amphibia; order Anura; family Ascaphidae; genus Ascaphus; species Ascaphus truei. The sequence continues at coordinate 36,004,219 of NC_134487.1, forward strand.
TATATTTCTGTAATTTGTACCATAGCCCAGATGATCTCCTTTTATTGATATTAGTCTATTTTGTATCAGGCTAGCGTACTACCGTACATATAGTCTACCTATGCGTGTAGAATACGCCACAAGCTATAACAATAAGATAATACAGACACTCAGATACAGTATGTTGTTTAAAAGCTTTAAATCTCAGGTGCTCCAATAACGTGTAGCAATATGAACAGAAACAGGCTAATTACATCCACTAATTACAATAAAACCTGTTCCTTGTGAGATCAAAGACTTTGTATTCACAGGCACCCGAAACATACAGGCTTATGTACGAACATTACCTTCGTCATTTTTTTTTTGTTTGCGTCACGACTGTAGTGCTTGATGACATTTGTGCGGCATACATGAAGGTTGTTACGTGACTTCTTACATGTGAAACATAGCTCATTGTCTGAAATGACGTTTGATATTAAATTAAAAAAAAGAATTATGTTAAAAATAAATTGTACCTAGTATTAGTAAATATCAACCGTTCGTTTCATACATTTTAGAATAGCTATACTGTGAATATATTATATTTTGTTAACGTATATTTTGAAACATCCGTACTTTGAAAAAAAAAACTGTTTTGTGTATGCTTAGCAACTTAAGCAGGATTTAGGGTGTACAATTTTGAGGCAGTTTCCACATTTTTTTAAATTAATATATACAGTATTGGACAAATGATTTCAGCAGATAACATTGGTTTGTCACCATTGCTGCGCCCCTTTAAATACCTGTTTGCTCCAATATTTCTGACTTAAAAAAACATTTTCGTTGCTTCTCGCGCTCAAGAAAAAAAATAGTTAGTACATAGGCGCACACACACAATTTTGTTTGTGGTTTTCTTGTGTCAATTTACTGCCACATACTCCATTTGCGTCACTTAGTACATAGACCACAAAAAGTTGATGTTGTGAACGTGACATACAGTAAATGAGGCCAATGTAACGTGTAACTCAATAGAGAGCACAAGCCGAAATAAGTCCGAAAATATTCAATCTTGTTTAGCCAAAAAGAATACAATGTTTCCATGGAACACATGCTTCATTACAATGACAATCCTACTGTATATCGCCTAGACAGCACCCCATCTACCTCTCACAGCTTGAAATAAAAGGGAATAACCCCCTTCTTATTTATATAATGCAGGGGTTCTCAGCTCCTGTTCTCAAGACCCACAAACAGGTCAGGTTTAAAGGATATCCCTGCTTCAGCACAGGTGGCTCAATCAGTGGCTCAATCTTCGACTGAGCCATTGATTGAGCCACCTGTGCTGAAGCCGGGATATCCTGAAACCTGACCTTTTCGGAGGTGGGGAGGGGGAGGGGGGGTCTTGAGGAGAGGAGTAGAGAACCCCTGATATGAGAAACGCTCCATAAAGCAAATATCTACTCATTACTGGATGGGTTTATAATTATCTCTAAGAATACATCTATATTTTAATAGTAACAATAAACTATGTCTAAAGCATGCTCTAAACGGTTATATCTGGTGAAAATATTGAGCAAACTACTAATATATCAACCCTACGTTATCATTTCTGACAAATCTCGGCTTGTGTTCTGTATTGAGTGCTGGAGGTCACACTCGTTACATTGGATTACTTTTGTGAGAATTAGGGGAGATACTACATACCTTGGTGCACCACATTGAGTATATTGCAATACAGTGAGTAGTAGTATTTGTTCTTATGTAGCTCTGACCCACAACGAACCTACTGAGTGTCAATATTTCTGTAATTGGTGCGTAATTGTGAAAGCATGTGTACATTGCTGGAGAATATTTCAATTTCCTTAAAGCTTAAATCAGTTCTTTCTTTATAAATACGCGTTGCTGTAGTCTCTTGTCAGTGTCCAGTATATTAGGGAACCAAGGTATCTGTGTTGGAAAATGTAAATTGTTCCGATATACAGTATCCTCTCACATTACATATGTTTAACGTAACCTTTTATTTTTGTTTTATTTGTAGCAAATAATGTTCTTCAAGTACCAGCAACTCGCACGTGGTTAAATTGGTGGTCTACAAAGAGGAATACAAAACAATGCTTTAGCTAGTTAACCTGTGATATATATACTTGCAAAGATAAAGCCTTTTTTAAATACAGAAAACCCAGTGAGGATTGTGACAGAGATATAGATACATAATGTCACATACTGTGTATATCTCCATGCAGTGTAGAGAGAGTGTGTAAAAAAGTTGGGGAGCGCAGGTATCAGTGACCAAGTGAATATATGCAAACCCAAAGCATTAAATATTACAGAAGAATGTGTAGCAGATAACTGCAGGACATGGGGGAAAGTGCACTCACATTACCACACAGACGTTATAGCTCATAATTTTAGAGCATGTGGCAGGTGGTTCCTCTGGTAGAAATTCCTTCTTAATGAATCTGTATTTCGGAAGAAAGATAGGAATACAGAGTATTACTGGATCGATCATCTCACTGCCGCTCGACCGCTCTGCTACAGAGTCACTCGTGACCGACTTCCGTCTCAAAGGCTTCGGTATCGTTGGGATATGTGGCAGTGTCTCTTCAAGACTGCAGTGGACTCTGACTCTGCGATGACACACATCCCAATAATAAACATCGCAATGACACCGGAACATGCGAGACCAGAAATTACGTAGAACGACTGAAGTCGGTCACAAGGGACGAGGTATTAGAGTGATCGAGCGGTGGTGAGATTATTGATCCAGTTATACTCTATATAGAGTCTAAATTTCACCCAAATGCCATTTTTTCCTGGTTATACAGATGCAGCCAGATCTATTGTCGACTATTCAGCCAGAAAACAGTTGAAAGCTGCCAGACCACTGCATGCTCATGGATTCCTTGCAGCCAGACTAATTGCCCATCAGAATTAAGACAGCAGGGGTCACCAGTCTGGAAGAGCTGCGCAGTGAGAGCAGACGGAAGCGCTCCCTCTCCCTGCACAGGCGATAACGCTGCTTTTATTTTATTTGAATTACACGGTATAGAAGCAGGGGGTCACCGGACCTGAATGGCATTAATGTCAGCCCTGGGGACCCCCTGCTTCCTGAGTTACAGGCCCCGGAATGGGTGCTGGTTTTTCTTGCATGTTTAAATGTCCCGGTCTCGTGACACGGCAAACATTTCCCCCATCTGTATTCCCCAATCCAGGGGTGCGCAATCTTTCCCTACTGTGTCCCCTGCCTGCTTCCCTCCCTGCTTGGGGGGGCGCCCCTCCCATACCTTGTCTCTGGCTCTTGGCGTCAAATGACGCCGCAGGGGTCACGCAACGTAACGTGATGTCATTTGACGCCGCATTGGCATGGCGACGCATCGTTGAAGACAAGGTAAGTGAAGTAGCAGAGGCCTCACGCGATCCCCCGGCATTCATTTAAATGTATTGGGGAAGAGCACAGATGCTATGAGACATGGATTCAAAAAGTAATTGGCATATTTGATATATTGCCCTCAGAATGTGACCATGGCATTTTTTACAGTCTAGAGATTCTGGGAAATTACATGCAAATGAGCACACAGTGTTCCTTTTGCCTCAAATCCATTTTTACATGGAACCCTTATGAGCTGATGCTCGCTGCATTACACAGCTTTCAGCACAGCCTGGGTTAAGATGCATAGCCAGTAGACCTACTCACAGACAGCTGTTTCAACCTTTTGGGTCTCATCAGTGTGAGGCTGGGACAGCGAGCAAAAGCTCATAAGGGTTCCATGTAAAAATGTTCCATGTTTGCTCATTTGCATGTCATTTCCCAGAATCCCCTGCTGCAGTGGAAGCACTGTATGCTAGGTCAGGGGTGCGCAAACTGGGGGGCGTGAGAGGTTTTTTTGGGGGGTGCACGGCTCACTTACCCAGCTTCAGTCCACACTTCAGTCCACGTGTCTCCATGGCAACTGCCGCAGGGGCATGTGACGTGATGTCATTTGACGCCGCATTAGGGGTAAGGGGGGGGTGACACAGGGGGAGAGCAGACAGGGGGGTGCAGCGCAGAAAGTTTGCGCACCCCAGTGCTAGGTGATAATGGCAAAAAGCACGGTTGCAGACTATCTAAGACATGTGACATAAGTGATATTTCTATTTGCTATATGCTTTACGGTGGAGGGTTTTTCGTCACCTTTTTCGTCACCTTTTTCACCCACCATAACTTATATATATAAATCTAAACACATTAGATATGTTATGGTGGGTGAAAAAGGTGCCGAAAAACCCTCCACCGTAAAGCATATAGCAAATAAAATAGCACTTATGAGCACATTCACATGTCGTATATATATATAATGTGGGTTGATTTCAGGTGCAAGATAATGTATTTATATCCTGGTCATGTGTTACTCTTTACAGCAAAACAGGAACCATAGAATCGTTTTTTGGATGATACCTTATTCTTTAATAAATTACATACTTCTTTGAAGCATTCAAACACCCTATTATTTTCCCTAAGGGGTACAAACTATTTTTGCACTAATATATAATTATTATATATTATATTATATATATATATAATATTATATATTAGTGCAAAAAATAGTTTGTACCCCTTAGGGAAAATAAAAGGGTGTTTGAATGCTTCAAAGAAGTATGTAATTTATTAAAGAATAAGGTATCATCCAAGAAACGATTCTATGGTTCCTGTTTTGCTGTAAAGAGTAACACATGACCAGGATATAAATACATTATCTTGCACCTGAAATCAACCTACATTTTTAATTGGCTTAAATAACACTGATGTTATGTCGATTTTGCTCTGGCACTATCTGATGGCCCTTGAATACCGAATTCCTTGTTTTCTTATTTAAGTGAAACCCTAAAACACGTGACACTTTTGTTGGAAGCCTTCATTACTGGAATGGTCCCCCCCCCCCCAGATACAGCACCTCTAGTTTGAAAGCCTTTATTTCCATTGAATTAAACTTTCTAATCTAGAGCATGCTATCTGTGAAGCGCATCTATTGTTGATTTTATATAAATGTTGAAAGTTGCTTTTGAAGTAAAACATTATTATGTTTATTATATATATTCTAAATTCTGAATGTTATATGTGAATTGTAAATTTGGATTTCTTATGCCTTTTGTTCATACCTCGTTTTTTATAACAATGGGTCAATATTCAATTCCCTAATAAGGCTTGGTCCCCGCTGGCTGCTGCAGCGCTCGTTATGGACAAGAGTCGCCCCTCAATGGGGCCGGGCCCGATGCGAGGGGCAGCCGCGGGGCGGCAAGTTTTTCAGGCAGACCTGAAAATTGAGATTAGAACTAGCGATGGAGCGCTAGGCCACGCCACCCGTCGGTTCAGCCAATGAGGGCGAACCTGCCGGGTGACGTCATGGCCACTTCCCCCGTCACGACCCAAACCCTTTCCCCCCTGTCTTTCCCCCTGCAGACCGGGGAACTCGGCTGCACGCACCGCCAGCCTCGCAGACGCGCGTGCAGCGCAGGCAGCGGGGCCGTAGCCTAAGTGTTGTACTTAATGGTCTTTGCCTCACCCTGCAAATAAGTGCAGGATTTGTCTATCGGTCTGTTAGATTGTATATATTAAATCCACGAATAGAATGCACCTTTTTGATTGTGCTTCAGCCAGGGATTTTGCACAGATCTAACAGAATGTTCTAAATGTGAATTTATTTTGCAAGCATATTCCTAATCTAACACCTTTTGATTCTGTTCATTTATGGCAAAAATGAAGTGCTACATTTAGCTATATTCATTCATCTGACCTTTGAACTACGTTGTAGAAAATACCAAGAAAACATTTGGAATATGGTTTCAGGTTCCAAAAACAAAAACGTGATCAGCATTAGCTGGGCTGCATTGTAAACGCAGAAAAATGTAATAAAACATATATTTTCATTTCCGGGTCTCTAATGTGTAATGTGTTACTGCTTTTGAGCATATTACAGCTGACTTGCTGTCTCTGCAAGAAAAAACGCAGAGAAAATTGCACTGTAAAACAGATTTTCTCTTCAGTAATTTCATTCTCTCTTCCTTTGGTGCAAACAAACGGAAAAATATACTGTACATTTCCTGCCTTATTTCTAGTGTCTGCAAGCCGTTCACGTTTGTTTTCTGCTGCCTGCATTTTGCCCACCCACAACAACCAAGACAAGCCGTGTCAAAATGACCTACTGCTCTTTTTCATTATTGTGGGTACCGGCACAAATGGGAATATAAACCCGGATCATTACCACACTGATTAGTTCACAGTAAGGCTTAGTTCATAGAGACTGAAGCCGTGCGGAGGCGCTCTGAGGCTCAGGGAAAGCGGTGCTTTCCCTGGCCTTAGAGCGCGCGCCGTCCGTGGGCATGTCTGGGGGCGGGCCAGTGACGTCACGGAGCTGGTTCGCCCTCATTGGGCGAACCGCTCACGTGACCGGCCCTGCGCTCCGGCAAGAGAAGAAACTAAAGATTTCTTAAGACACACGTTTCCGCAGGCGTGCGGAAGCGTGCGCGAGCCCCTGCTAAAGCCGCTCTCATTGCGGCTGCAGGGGCTCAGTGCCGAGCAGCAGCGCGCCTCGGCGCTGACCATGCCCGAGGCCTTAGATGTCTCCCTCCCCTTGTCTTCACAGCTCAATATCTAGCTACCTACAGTATTTTCAAGCAGCAGGCTTCTCAAAAGGTGAAATGACAGTAGTAACGTGCCACAAGTGTATATGCTGGGATCTGTCGTGTTTACTTGATTTATTTTGGAGAATTGTAAGATGTTCTAAGTCTAGATTTCACTGGAATTAGTGGTTACCATGGCAACATCCGTTTGCTTAAAACTATATGTCAATAATGGGCCATTTAAAATGTCCCATGTGTGCTAGATTTTTACAGCATACAGTAGCTACATTATTTCTAGCGACAGATAAGATTTTTTTTTTTTTTTTAGATTTTATCAGCACTCGGTAGATTTGTGCTTTAAACAAAACAAAATGATGTCATTTGGCAAGAAAGCTTATGCCGGTAGACCCCATCCATACTTCTTATCCCTAAAGCAACTTTTAACCCCTTCATCTTCTCACTTAAAATATTTCCTAATTTCCCCCACGTCTTCAGCCTCTGTGTTTCAGAATTAGTATCAATACACGCATTTGTCCAATCTGTCCCGAACAAGCTCTCTTTATACCCAGCCTCTTCTTTCCTGTTACCTCTCTATCTCCCGTCCCCTATGTGCTTCCAAACTTCTCAATGGCTCATAGATAAATGGATGCTACTAGTTCTCTCCTCCAACTCTGTTCTTGGTACCCTGCAATATACTGTACTAACTAACTCTCACTACATAAAAGATGGGTTTTAGCTGAAAATGTATCATTTGTCTGCTGTCCCCCTGGAAATAATTTCATCATCTCAATGCAAATTAATGGAAGTTTTAGAAATCAGATGTTCAGCCCAAATCTCCCTGAAATAAGCTTTTAAATGTTGTCCAGAATGCCCTTCAGTCTGGGTTACACCCTGCCCACATGACACACAGAATGGAATATTTGGTCATGGCCATTTCGCTGTGACCAAATGACCACCAGTGATGGGCCGCAGAGGGACCCCCCGCCACAGCCGATCCACCGCTGGAACCTCCACTGCCAGCTGCTTCTAAGGTATGTTTTACTGGTTAGAGTAGGGGGTTAATTTAAGGGGTTTTACTGCTTAGGGTAGGGAATTAATTTGAGGGGTTTTAGTGGTTAGGGTAGGGCGTTGATGTAAGGGTCTTTGCAGTTAGGGTAAGGGATTCATTTAAGGGGTTTTAGCGGTTAGGGTCTAGGGGTTAATTTAAGGGGTTTTAGCGCTTAGGGTTGGGTGTTAATTTAAGGGTCTTGCGGTTAGGGTAGGGGATTTATTTAAGGGTTTTAGAGGTTAGGTAGGGGTTCATTTAAGGGTTTTAGAACTTAGGGTAGGGGATTAATTTAAGGGGTTTTAGTGTTTAGGGTTGGAGGTTTTAGGGTAAGGGTTTATGGTAGGGGTTTTAGGAACTTACCTTAGCGACGAAGCGGGCAGCAGCGACAGGTCCCGGTAGCGGGGTGAGTCGCGGGGGAATCACCGGTGGTCATTTGGTTGCAGCAAAATGGCCACAACCAACTGTCCTAAACCGATAGCCATGAAATCCCATGAGCAGCAGCAGCAAGAGACATTGGCGAGGGAGCTCAGACAGGCGGTACATTGACGGAGTGGTGGCGCAGGACCTGACCCATGCCGTCTGTCAATGTTCCGCTTGGCCGAGCCCCTTGATGTTGCTGCCACTGCTCCAACTCCCATGCCCGCCGCTCTGACGTGCCATCTTTGAATGTTCCTCGACATTGACGAGGGTGCGCAGGACTCAGACATTTAAAAATGGCGCTGGGGTTGGAGCACGTGCGGCAAATGTTGCACTTACCTTTTTCCTGCCCTGGCCTCTTTCAGCATCTCAACGTCATGTGGCGACACGTTTCCATGACAAGAAGACGTCATGTGGCGTCACATTGTCATGGCAAAATGTCACCATGTGACACCACGATGCTGTGGGAGGAGGGATGCCAAATTTTGAGTCTGCACAGTAATGTCTTGGTCTGGCGCTGTATTACTATAGAGGGTGCCAGTGTATTTTTGCTGAACCCACAGCCTTTTGTAGCATTCTGTGCTGATGCTCCTCTATGGCCAGCCCAAAGAGTATGCAACTGTATACCAGAGACATAAAGTGAACATCATACTGGCACTTGGACAATGAAGTGGTTAAGGAAGACTTATAATAGGGGTGCTTTATTTGAGTACACTCCATAATATAAAGACGTTTTCATATATTATGCTATATGCACTTAATACATACTGCCAAGACTGTGTATACTACAACATTTATTCTAGCTCTACAGTTTCGCATTATTTTGAGAACTAACATTATGGATGGACTGTGAATCATGAGACACTTGCTGCTGTACTTTATGCACCTTTACATTTTGTGATACATGTACCATACCCTATATTGACCCTATCATCATCTTCAGCTCTTGTCGATCCATTGCTGGATGAAGGCCTCCCCAATAATCTCCCAGGTACTAAGATTGCAAGCCTCTCTTCCCACATTGGCCCAACAAATGTTCTCAATCCTCCAATCTTATTTTTGGTTGTCGTCTTGGGCTTTTAATGTCCCTTGGAATCCAGTCGAGTACAATCTTTGTCCAAGGATTGTAATTTTTTCTTTCGATATGTCCAGCCCACTGCCATTTAAATTTTCTCACCCATGTGATGATCTCACAGATTTTTGTTTGGTTTCGAATCAATTCATTCTTTTTCCTGTCTCTTCAGCATACATCGCTTCATACTTGTTTTAGTTGTATGAAGCTTCTCTTTGCATTTAAGGTACAAGTTTCACATCCATACGTGAGCACAGGCAAAAAAACGGTCAAACTTTCCTCTTGAGGCGCGATGGAAGGTTCCCTTAAAAGATTTTCTTATTCCTTCCAACTGTGCTCCATCCCATCTTCATTCTCCTTTTGATTTCATTCAAAAGGTTCCCATTTATTGTTATTTTCTGGCCAAGGTAGACATAGTCTTTGACTTCTTCTAGTTCTATTCCATTTATTTCGATCTTTGCAGTGTTGACACATTTGTTGAATATCACTTTGGTCTTTCTGAGATTCAGACAGAGTCCCACCTTCTTGTTTGCTTCAGCAAGTTGTCCAATTTGTTGCTGCACGTCTTCTGGACATACGGCAAAAATAATGTCATGTGTAAATCGCAGGTGGCTTAGGTATTCACCATTGATATTAATTCCTTGTTTCTCTCAATTCAATGCCTTTAACAATTCTTCAAGTGTTGATGTGAAGACCTTTGGTGACATGGTGTCTCCCTGCAGTATTGCCTATGTGTATCTTCATGTAATCTAATGGTTGATGTAGTATTCTTATTAGGGATGTATTGGGTCCACAAAATGACCAGGTAACCGGTATCAGGTACCGGAGAAAAAAAATAACCCGGCCAAGTAACCGGGTACCCGGCCGGTAGTTTTGACTTACCTGCAGCCGGCGCTGGAGGGTGAGGAGGACCATGGTGACATCCTGGTGGCGGTGGGAGCAGTGGAAGACATCCTTCAGCCAGTTGTGGTGGCAGCAGAGGACGACATTCTTCAGCCGGTGGCAGCAGAGGACATCCTTCACAGCCAGTGCCGGTGAGAGCAGAGGAACATGTGGCCAGAGCAGGAGCATTACTATTGGAGAATCGGGGAGGAGTGCGCCCCAGCGGTCCGACCCAGAAGTCTTCTGACTTCCAGTGTCTGCCACTGCTACAGCGCAGCTCCTCCCTGGCTTTCCAATAGTAATCCTAATAGTTTCCTGATGAAACCTTAGCGAAGGTGAAATGCATAGAGTTGATCCAGAAATCACTGTGTGGGATGCTGCACACAGTACTGCCTGCCTGCAGATCTGCCAGTCCACCATCCGGGGATTCAACCCGGAAACACGGAGACGGATGACACGAGTCCTGCTGAGAAGAGTCCCTACACCTGTGGATATTATTGGGTATAGCACTGCAAAGACACAGAATTGCCACTGAATGGGATATGCTTTAAAAGATTGAGACATTTATGAGTACAAACTCTGTTGGATTTTGGAGAAACCAACTTCTAAAAATTATTTAAAACATATTCACTATTATCTGTAGGTTTGCTTTTCACATATACCTGCACTCCCCCCAAAACTGGACCTCTGTCCAATAGTAACGCTTTTATAACGGTATATCGGCGCAGAACCGATATTGATGCATGTATACACAGTATAAATACACAGGGGGTCTTTTTGCATTCAATATTCTTGACTTAAAGCTATAGCATGTAGGGTAAGGACTCCCTGCCGATCACCCTGCGTTTGTCTGAATATCCCTGGTAGACAAAATTAAGTTAGTTGTGGTGCTCCATAATCAGACAAAGTTCCATTTGCACAACATATGCAGCATAATGTCCAGATGAAAGTGGAGTGTCCATGAAGTGTATCTTCAATGAAACTGGGGGGATATGTGTCTAGTGGTGTCCACGTGACTACCACACCAATTAACACATTAAGGAACACCTCACCATTATGAATACATATATAAATGAATGTCTAGTGTATACAGGAAATATAATAAGGCACAGCGGCCCTTTACCTGTATACTCCCAGATATCGGCGGCGTGCAGTCCATCCAGGTAAGTAATCCAGAAAGCAGCAGGTGTCGATAGAGCATAGCCAAAGGAGTCCAACCTCTAATTGCAGAAGGAAAAAATATCCAGGCAATCTCCAAAAGTAAATCAAATTATCATATTTATTGCAGGCTAATAGACAATAAAAATGGACAACATGAACGCACCAGGTACTTTTGGAGATTGCCTGGATACTTTTTCCTTCTGCAATTAGAGGTTGGATTCCCTTGGCTGTGCTCTATCGACACCTGCTGCTTTCTGAATATCCCTGGTACCTATTATATGACCATATACTGGCCATTTGAAATAATATCAGGGACTATATACATCCACACTCAGAACACCGAGAATTCGTTTGTAACCCTGTGACCTCTTTTTATTGTTGATACATGGCTTGCGCTATATCTGTATATTTTATTAGAGACACTTGACTATCAATTAGTATTATTATTATCCAAGAGTCCAGTTAGAATACTGATCCAATTCAGATTACCCTGGGTTACTATTTCCTGTTGTGTCCACTACATCGGATACCAGAACCAACAGTCAGTTCTGCCTTATATGATCATTTACACACAGCAGGCACCCGAGGGGCTACGTTAATACAGCAGCCGTGTGTGTGTTATTTATTGCAACAATACCAAGTTTACCGCACCTAAAGTTGACACATTTCACTTTGATACAGTACATTAATTATTGTTAACTTGCCACACTGTTCACTATAAACTCTAAACATCGGAGCAATTCCAAAAACTACTGTATCAGTTATTTAAAAGTAAGTTTAGATATTTAAAAAAACATTTATCTATCTAATTCAAGCTTCAGCAAGTAATTTTGACTATTAGTATACCAGAATTGTTACTGATATTAATCACAATATCTGTTGGGGCAAGAGAAATTAGTATTTCAGTACAATATATACCCACTATTAACTCAAGCTGAGTGTGGTCACTTATCTGCTACACCTTTATACTAGTGTGCAATTTATATATGTCCATGTTGCTTATTGATTGGCCATAGATCTACTCGCCAATCTATATACTTTATTTACATTTTCTTTATTAAAGTATTTTTTTTGTATCAATTTTTTTTTATTGAGAGCAACATACAATCACATGAGTACAAGAATGTCATAGTCACATGACACGATTTCTTCGCTGAGTATATCAAAATGTTGTCCCAAAGTAGGGGTGTTTCACTAAGTGGGGGGGGGGGGTATGGTGGAGGAGGGGGGAGGGAGGGGCTTAGACATACTTTTATTAAAGTATTTTAATAATTATTCCTATTACATCACTAGAAGTATAGAGTGCATTCAGAGGGATTCTGTTTCTCTACCCTTATCTGTATTTCCATCTTCCCCGGGAGCCTTCCCATTCTTCGAGGATTTATTGCCTTTGCTACTTCCTCTGGAAGGACACATGGTACATGATTGGGGGTTTCTTCCCTCTCTTACTCTGCTGGGTTATGTCCTGTACCATCTGTGTTCTCGTCCAATTTCATGTAGAAATCCTCTACTCTCTTTATAAGTACACCGCCTTTTACTGTTAATTCATCATCTTGTTTGAGTGCAAGGATTTGCTTCTTCCCAATCATAAGTTGCTGCTTTGTCTTTTTTAATCTTTTGTGATCTTTGATAGTCTTTCTCGCCATAACACAGTTACATTTCCTTACATCTTCAGTTATCCGTTTGCTGATCGTCCTTACATTGGCATTCTTACAGTTGGGACGCTGACTAGCTTTTCATTTAATATTATTGCCAATTACAGCCCGTTTGTTAAGTATGTATTACTTACTTACAAGGGATCCATATTTTTTGATCCTTTGTAAATTATTAAATTGGTTGATGCATAGATAATCTTATGAGGATTGGATTGCCATGTTTGCGATGTCCGTTTATCACATCTTACAGTTTATATTGCTTGCAACAGAATTTTTGTCAGATCAGTAATGATTAGGAGTGCTCCAGTACAAATACATTTGGTTAAGGAAGTCTGTCTGACATTTCCCTGATAGTCTCATTCTACCTCCTCCTTATTCTATAAAGACTATATTCTATTAAGATTTATATGCTCTGAGTCACTTTTGTACTGAAGACTTAAAAGGAAGGGAGTGAAAGGGAACTTTAGGAATGACTTTTTTCTATGGACATTGAAAGAACAATCTCCTTATTCTATTTTTTTAGTATACTGTCTGAGAGTCCCTGTATCTTGTGAGTCTTGCCATATGTATGATATATGGACACCCATTCAAATAATTTGTGACCTCAAATATTCAGTACGCAGTCTCCTTAGAGTTTCAATCCATGCTTAACTTGCATGCCAGCTGTCCACCTGGAGAGTGATTCTTAATGATAGGTGAATGTCATTTTCTCAGGATAATAATCACCCTAGCTGCATGATTTAGTTACAATGTCCCGAACACATTATTTTAGGGGTTACAAACCACATTCACTGTTTCTTATTGCTTCTGTTGTTTTGATATGCTGATACTCTTACATTTACACGTCATATCCTGCTCTCACTAATCCATGGTTAGATTATTGAGTGTTTGTAACTTTGCACGTTTCCTGTCTATTATGAACCAAATGATTTGTTACATTTACACATCCCGAAGTGTGCCCTATTTTTGGAAGATTTCTATATCCCCTTTAGGGATATAGCCTCTTTGTTCCATATTCACTGTTTGTATGAAAAGGGGGTGTTTATGAAGTCAAATAAATAGCACCTAGTTTACGACAAAAAAAAAAACACTCACTAAGAGTCCCACAGTACCGACACTCCCAATTATTAGTCCATCTGCATCATTTTAATATTATTTTGTAAACATCGTGCTCCATTTGGTCTTAGCGAATAATGTGATAAATTATGCATAAAATATTGATCAAACCCGATTGTTGAGATACCTCAGTGTTTTAATCTGAGGCCCAGATTTACTAAACATTGTTAAGACTAAACAAAAACATCTTAAAAGAGCAATGCAAGCCGCTTTCAAAGATACTTACCTCTGAAGGGGGTTCCGGTATCTCCTGCAGTTTAAAGCCCCCCCGGTCACATGGGCCAATAGGAAGCCGCACCAAATGACGTCACGGCTTCCAATTGGCCCGCAGGGCCCGGGAGCTTTGAAAAGCAGCCATATAGTGAACCCTGGAGCGGCTACCGGCACCCACTATGGAGGTAAGTATCTCTGGAAGCTTGGGGTCCCCGGAGCTGAAATTAATGGGATTCAGCTCTGGAGACACCCTTATTAACACCAGTATGCAAAGCAGGTTAATCCACATTAAAGGCAGGGATACTACCACTATTCTACTCGTTCTCCGATAAAATACTGTGAAACTATCGCCTAAAATGAGGTGCCAATGTTAAACGTAATAAATGATACTTTTTCATCCAATTATTACTTGGAAATAGGTCTTCCTATTTTAGTAGCACAGAGTTTAATTCCACAGACCCTTTAAATTATTGTTATTATTATTATTATTTAAATGACGGGATGAATGGCTATCCTCTGGCTTGGTACAAATTTATCTCAATGTTATTACTTATGCTTCTCTCAAAAGTCACCTCAAGATGCCTCTCAACATATGTTGCTTAAATAACCTCTGTATCTTAGTCTTTCACTAATATTTTTTAAAAAGTGCATGCCTATTATGTACAAATACTATTTTCCTGTTACTTAGAAATCTCTCTCTAAACTTTGCTAATCGTACTAAGAATTCTTTGTTAACAATAGTTCTATATCTCTGTGCCACTGCTCTGTTAACTCTAATGATTGGTCCTAGGCTGTTCTTCCCCTTCCTTTAGGAATGGTACCTTCTTCCAGTCTCTCCATGTGCATGAAAAGTGACAAGCATGGGTCCCCATATTACTACTTATTGGGCCACCCTAAAGACACGGTTTGTAAACTCTGCATGTATATTACCATTTTCTAATCTGCTTTTTCGTTTTTAACTCGCTTGTGTTTGCACTGATTCTTTCTAAAAAAAAAATTAAAAAATGGCATTTGCTTATTAAACTGGAAGTGTAGCTTTTGCACATCGGATCATTGGAAGTGATGGCGCTGTGGAACACAACGTAGGCTGCCTCTTTGTACAGATACCACAGTGTCATACTACTTAACCCCTTGAGTGTCAGAGGGCCCAGCAATGCTCAAGCAGTTAAATGATCTCCGCTGTATCATTAAGTAGCTATTGTACTGACTGCCAAATCGTGAGCCAAACGCACTGCAGTCATTAAAGGCAATTGGTAATCGTTTTCTGCTTGCTGCAGCACTGCAGCGTTAACTCAGTATTTTTTACATAGAATACATCTCAGTGAAATTTGCAGCTAAATTGGGGTTTAACCTCTCCCGGGGGTTCTGCAGCAGGAGATATGTGCTTGTGGCCTATCCGGCAGTGAAAGGGTTACCGCTCTGTTATGAAATCAGAGCTATGATAAGGAAAACAATGAGTAATCAACTTGTCAGAAATTGATTGTAATGCTTTTTATTGGCATTGATTTGGTTTTTTTTTTATAACCTTTATTTGATTTGTTAATATATTGCTGATGGTTTAGCTATAAGGATTGAGAAATGTGAAATGTGTGTTTCTATTATATATGAAATCAATCAAAATCATTATTTTTTTTTCTTCCTATTAACGATCTATACATTTGTCTTCCTCTAAGATCTCTTTTTCAGAAATTTAACAAGCAAATAGGCATTTTTACTTCTCAATAAGAGAATATAAAACGAATTAAAGTTAATCTGGAGCGAGCTATGTTGTTGCATTGTGTAAACGTTCTGAATTTAATTGAGTGTATTTGCATTACACTTAAAGACTGCAGGACAATACTATGCAGGTGTTAGCTGCAGGACAATACTATGCAGGTGTTAGCTGCAGGACAGTACTATGCAGGTGTTAGCTGCAGGACAATACTATGCAGGTGTTAGCTGCAGGACAATACTATGCAGGTGTTAGCTGCAGGACAATACTATGCAGGTGTTAGCTGCAGGACAATACTATGCAGGTGTTAGCTGCAGGACAATACTATGCAGGTGTTAGCTGCAGGACAATACTACGCAGGTGTTAGCTGCAGGACAATACTATGCAGGTGTTAGCTGGAAAAGGTATCTGAAAATGTACAACAACTAGTGATTGCACCTTAGCAATGCTATAGTGCTGCAATCTCCAAAAATCCCCTATGCACTGTGTGACCTCATGTTATTTTACATGTAGTTACCTCCTAAAGTCAATCTTAGGGATGGCTTCCGATGATTGAGGATGTCCTTGCTATGCAGTGGTTAAAATTGCTGAAACGTTAAACTGTTATTTAATTTATAACCTATAATTTATTTCCAAAATAATTTACAATTATACTCCTGAGGCATCCGTGCAGCCAGCTCTGGGTTGGAATCTTGGCAGCACATTTCAGCTTCTCTGGCTTGTATGCTAGTTACATTACTATTACCATATTTCCTTTCTTATGATAGCTGTAAAACAATGGCCGATCCTCTGCTTTATCATCTACCTGTAGATCAGTGATCCCCAACTCCAGTCCTCAAGGACCACTAACAGTGCAGGATTTACGGATACCCCTGCTAGAGCACAAGTGGTTCATGATTGGGCCACCTGTGCTAATGAGAGACTATCCTTAAATCCTGAGACTGTAGTTGGGGACCTCTGATCTAGAGCCATCCTGACATCGTGGTAATTCCAATCTAACCCCATTACAATATTCAGCATCAGAATTCAGCACTCTACGGGGTTTACTCTATATGCGTCTAAACCGATGATCAGGTCCTTTTTTTTTTGCCCTAAATTCTTTGACGTCTATGCGAAATTTCGGCTAAAAACGACTGCATCCGCTGCGTTGGCGGATATAGAATCAGCCCCTATATTATTGCTGACACTAAATAGAAAAAGGAGAGGTTAGACGCACACATATAATATAACGGTAAACTCAGACCATTTATTGATGAAAAGAGACCAAGTGCACAACGTTTTGGTATATAAACACCCCCTTCTTCAGGTGTAATACCAAAAATCTATCAAAAGAGCTAAACGGTCTATATGCGTCTAAACCGATGATCAGGTCCTTTTTTTTTTGCCCTAAATTCTTTGACGTCTATGCGAAATTTCGGCTAAAAACGACTGCATCCGCTGCGTTGGCAGATATAGAATCAGCCCCTATATTATTGCTGACACTAAATAGAAAAAGGAGAGGTTAGACGCACACATATAATATAACGGTAAACTCAGACCATTTATTGATGAAAAGAGACCAAGTGCACAACGTTTTGGTATACAAACACCCCCTTCTTCAGGTCTAATACCAAAAATCTATCAAAGAGCTTCCTAAATACACGAGTTCTGGAGTACGAGAGCTTTAAGTCCTGACTATTTTACTGCTACAGTAGATGGCATGTAAACCATAAACAGACAAAAAGTGGAGAAACATAACGCAAAGATTTAATCTTTTACAATTGCAGACATTTAAAAAAAACTGTTAAGTGTTAAAATACTCTTGACTATAAAAATGATACAGAAATAATATCTCATTACTGAGCAGAAATATGTTTATTAAATGATACAGTATTAAATCTTATCATGTACTGCAGAAATATATATGGAAAACAAGTAACTTGATTCCTATTAGGAAAATAATCATTTTCTGCAAAGCATTAAGAAGGAGATAAATGTGAAATTGAGCCACTCACTCTGTCAGAAGAACATCAAAAATGTCCATTCACCTCTATTTTGTATGCCATCAAAAATATCTGGATGTACCCTGTGATTCTAGTAATGGCATCTAAAAAAAAGCAAATGGTTTATGAAGTTACTGAGATTAGATATCAAAGAATCCAGCCTGTTATTTGTATGAAAAAGTACCCTTCAATACATAACAGCTAATGATGGCTTAGAGAGCTGCGGTGAGACACACATTTAATGTGTATTTATAAATTGTAGAACTGTATAGTTGGGGTTTAGAGATACTGGGTTTTGTAAAGTGCCAAATTAGCCCACAATGCATTGCAAAAGGAAAGGCAATATAAAAAAAATTGCAATATGTTCCAAGCACCTTTTGGTGATCCAGCGGTTCATGCTTCTTGATTGCATATTGCCATTAATTATGATTAACCCTTTTCAGTATGTGAGGGACCTGGCATAGGTCACTCCCCATTGCTTTCCCCAGGAACCTCAGAGCATAAATGGGTGTTAAATGAAACATTTACAGTCGTATGTTGTGTGGAATAACAACCAGAGCACATTTGTTAGAATTAAGTGTGGTGGGACTGAACTGGCAGGATGCTCTGCATTATCCTGGACATATAGGACTGTAAAGAAGAAAACACGCCCTGCAGTAAGGCTACGGGAGCTCCCTACAATGTGATTTCTCTTCCTGTATCTCCTACTTATCTATCATTCTGTGTAATGCATGACATTTAAAAAACAAAGCGACGTGGGCATAACTGCAGCGAGCCCTGTTAGTGCTGGAGGGACCTCCCAAGTAATGTGTTGCAGTTTCTTCCAGTACCTAATGGGTTTAGCATAATAAAGCATGCCGGCTTTGCAGTGTAAATATCATTTTGACACTAGCATAAACGACACACCCTTTCACATTTTACTTCCCTTATGAAAACAACAACCACATTGAACCAACCCTAGTTATCTTTTCATGGATGGGTCTGCTCATTGTCCTCATAATGCATGTAAATTATAGAGGCAGTGTACCAAGCGTAACTGATCTCATGTCGAAACTGGCTAATTAAAATGCATACTATTAATATGGAACAGAAGGCGGGAAGGCACGTTGCATGTTTGTTATCCTGAGACATGAAATTACATGTTCGACTTCCAAAAGGTACAAATCGACCAACAATCGCCTACAGTTGAACTCTGTAGTCCTGGCACTCTGTTAGAGACCTTTTAATTATTGTGTGTAGAGCGGTGCAAGTGAATGTCTGTATAGGGAGAAAGCTTCATGTATCTTCCGAATCATACATAGCATACTAATATTGCTTGAAAATTACCCGTGACTCGTGGTTTTTGTTGCGCTCTACCTAGCTTTGGATTCCTACTTTGCTTGTGCAAACGGTGTACTGTACAATGCTACAATTATTAAAACCATGTGCCAGACCATACATTAAAGATGAATTAAATAGAAAAATTAAGTAATGAAAACGAGGCTTTGCCTCTGGTCTGATCTAGCAGCAAATACAGATTATTGAAGAAAAAATATTCATTTAACTTTTTGTACTTTTTAAGAAACCATCACTGATTTAATTTTAAAGCATACATTCATTGAAGATAGTACATTTATACCCACTACATTTAAAAAAAAAAAGAAAGAAAAAAAGAAAGAAACATGCAGGAGTTATTATTTTATCTACCCTGTCAGAAAGGGATTGCTATGTGTCATTAATAAATGACCACTTTAGAAAAATGCACTCAGGTCTGACCTGTGGTTGACGTACAGTATACTGTATGCTGTCAATTTTCTTGCTGAATGCCTTTTAGAGCATGCCAAATGGTGCTTTCACTGCTGGTTTTCATTCAGGCTGTGGGCTATTTTGGAATTCAGGATAGTTGCAAATCCCAGTAGTGATACTATTGTAGCACAGAGATTTAACTAATAGCAGCAAGAGACAAATACATGGAATGCAGTTAAATGACTAAAATAGTGCAGTGGAAGGGTGGTGGGAGGTCTTGATTTAGGCTTTGCTCTCCCTCCCCTACACACAAGTGTTCCCCTGTTGGCCGTCAAGTAATGCAGAAAATGGGTCACCTAGAATTTCCTTCTTAGAATACTCTATACTTCCACCTGTTAGTACAGTACATAAAATAAATTAACTGTTTACCATGACCATGCATATCTTGTATGTTTTACACACCTTGTAAACTATTGCTAATTTAAGTTCAAGATCTAACAGCTATATAAATATGTACTTATTAAAATAATGCGACTAGACTTTTTCTGTCTCTCAATGGTCCTACCTGTGTGTAAGGTGGCATGAGATTTTAAGGCACAATAGAAATTGTTCTTGTTGTCAAGTCAAGTCCAATAAGCAACCAAGCTTACAAACACATAAACCCAAGGGTCACTACAATTTGGCAGAGCTTCTGGCTCCTGAGAAACACTCCCTTTCATGCAACATAAAAAAGGCTGCTTTATAATGCAACAGTATTGTCACAAACAGGGATATTTTAACAGTTTCATATGGATAGAGTAGTAATGGCAGCAACCTTACAAGGAATCGGGGAATATCAAGAACTGAAGCCCCCACGTTGGGAATCACTGCCCTGGGGCTAATGACCTGCTTCTAAATAAAAATGAATAAAGACACAATGCCAGCAAGCTCTAACCCCAGAACCCACCACATCACATATATATTTGTGTCAAAAGGAGTTACTGAGCGTGGACAAATGTATACAACAAAAGACAAAGATACCCAATGCTACATCCAATGTGACAAAATACATAGTTAAATACTTCAATGTTAGTACAGTAGAGTCTCGGTTAAAGCAGCAGTTCAAGCATTATCCTACATGTGTTTGTTTTTTTTATACTGTACTATGAGAAAATACTTGTAGCATTTAAAAAAAAAAATAATAATTTTTAAAGACCTTTTTAATGTTTCTAATGTAGGAAGTATGTCTAAAGTGACAGCCCCTTCCCCTTCTGATAGGCTCTGGCTCTTGGCCCCACCCTCTCTCTAGCAGTGAACCAATTGTAGCTAGTAACTGCCCAGTCACATGGTGATATTGCTGGACTACATTTCCCACAATGCTGTGCAAGAACGGAATTAAATAAGCCGAGCAAGCGATCGATTACAGGAGAACGGATCGATCTGCAACTTAGCTTATCACTTGTCAGTGTCAGATTGTATTCATGCACATATTGAATGGGAATATATATATATATATATATAATTTATTTTGTTAAACTGCAGCTTTAACCGGCACTCCGTTTTATCCGACATGCTTAATGGCAGTAGAAGACGATAAAAGCGGGGGGAAGATGTTGAGACAGCGGGCGGCGGTGGCTTGGTGACATCGTCTTTTACTGCCGCTCTGCTCCCACCGTGCCGCCGCCAAGCCTGATAAGTGAGAAGGGGGGGGTGGCGGCACATATCGAATACTTTCAATATTATCTGTCATTATTAGTTATCCGACACGTATTGGTCCTGTTTGGGTCAGATAACCTGCACTCTACTGTACTCTCATGAGTAAGGGTCATTCAGTTAAGCCCCTTTGGCCAACGCGTTATAAGCCTGCCGCCACTTCACGGCATGACCAGTATGCAGGTCCTAACACTACCTGTGAAATTCTCATTTACCTCTGCTGGAGGGAGAATAGCCTCAGTGGACCTGTCCTGCACAGGTACATGGAAAAAACTGCCGCTTAAAAAGTGGGGTGGGGTGAGCTTAAGCCCTGGGAGGAGGGGGCATATCCATCAATCAACTGATACCAGTTGAAAATGAAAAAGAATAAAAACACAATCCCAGCAAGCTCTAACCCCAGAACCCATCACATCATATATATATATATAATCTTTCCTGTGGAGGGTTTTTGTCACTTTTTTTACTCACCATAACTTAACTAAGTATGGTAAAAGCCATCCTCATTGCTTCAGCTTTGCATGGCCAGTTACCAACTCCACACTGATGAGACCCATTAAGGTTGAAACAGCTGTCTGTGGGTGGGTTTACTGGCTGTGCATCTTAACCCTGGCTGTGCTTAAAGCTGTGACCATGCAGCAAGCTTAAGCCTATAGGGAACCATGTTTAAAATGGTTTTGAAGCAAAAAGTGGCACTGTGTGTTCATTTGCATGTAATTTCCCAGAATCCCTTGCTGCAGTGGAAGTGCTGTGTGCTGGGTGATAATGGTGAAAGGTGGGGTTGCAGACCTGCCTAAGACATGCAAATGAGCATACAGTTATATTTCCATTTGCTATATGCTTTCCTGTGGAGGGTTGTTGTCACTTTTTTTACTCACCATAACTTAACTAAGTATGTGTGTGTGTGTGTGTGTGTGTGTGTGTGTGTGTGTGTGTGTGTATATATATATATATATATATATATATATATATATATATATATATATATATATATATATATATATATATATATATCAAAAGGAGTGCTACTGAGAGAAAATGCTTCTAAATAAGCCCTTATTCCTCCTAATACCTCACTACACATACTGCCTTTCTTGAATCCATCCTCAGCAACAGTGCTATTTCTATTAATAATGACCCCTCACAATACAGAAATGCTTTAAAACACAATACATAAGTTAGTGATGTACCCTCTTTTTTATGTTTTTATTTGCATTTGTTTGCTTGGCCCTTTTCTCGTGGATTTTCTTATGCTTTATTTTTTTGGATTATTTCATAATTTATTTGAGCACTGAGAGACTAGAGAAAAATGGTTGTTTTTGTTTGGGTTTTTTCAGAGCATGTTGATTGGCTAACCAATAAAAACTACTTACCCATGGACCTCCCAATTAAAACTCTTTCTCTTGTGTTTCTGTCTTTTTTTCTTTTTCTCTCTTCTGTTTTGTTTCCTTCGGTCGCCCTTCTTATTTGCACTTGTTAGACCCTTACTTGAAGTTTCTCATGATTCAACGCTCTGATATCTGTTCACAAGGCAGAGTTGAAGTCAGATTTGCACTCTGCAGCACTGTGGTTATCTTAGGAAACAAGAGCCTTGACCTGTCATAGTGGGTTTGGGACTTGACACATGACAAGAATATACAAATGATTACTTTTTGTAGCAGCTTATAAATATGTGTCATGTGGATGAATGGAGAGAATACCATCTGATACCAGTGACAATACAGATATCAAAATGTTGATGGTTTGGGATTTGATATCAGCCTGCTAATTACCTAAGGTTTATATGACTGTAAGGCACAGTAATTGCCTTTAAGTATTGAATGATTTATAGAAAATAATAACATTGAAATTATAAAGTAACAGCAGAGTACACATGCCACAGGGGAAGTCTTTGAATGGACACACTGCAGGGAACATCGTGATGCACTAAGCCGCAAAACAGCACCACGATCCTGCGGTTACTGCCATTGTCTTGAATGGCAGATAACGCCGGACCAGGGTGCATCATGCATCGTGATTTAGTGAATCCTGGCCATGCAATCTAGAGATAATCTGGAGATCATTTTGTCTGGGACAATTGTTGGTGAATTCCTCCTTTGAATGTTGGTGTGGGAGGAACGAACATGCGTTAATCTTTGGGTAACATTTTAATGAATGCCACCCAACATAGAAAGTCAATTTGTATGCTGGCCTTTGTGGGCCACCTAATCTATTATCAGTCGCGAATAAATATCAGAGCATCTGACATTTTGTAACCTCTTTTTGACTGATATGAAAAAGAGTGACGGTGCTAATCCATTTACTGCTAATATTCTATTAACTTTTCTAAATGTGTGACCCTCCATGAAAACTGCTTTGTAAACAATATTAATTATGTTATTATAACAATTACAATTTGCATACAGAATGTACTGTATGATAACCTATCTTTCTATTTGAACTACAGTATTTGTAGTCAATTCCCATCTGCTGGCGTGGGCAATAACATCGAAAACACTAATTTAAATTGTTCACAGTTCCCATCAGGGAAGAACTGCATGTTGTTAATACTTGCAAAACGATGGTTATTTATCTGGAAATATGTATGCGTTTCTAAAGAAAAACAGTGAAGTGATACTGTTTTTAAAGAGCCACAATGCTGGTTCTTAGCATGCTGTCAATGATGCACAATGCACTTTGCATGATAAAACACAGCACATCAGTGTAGCTTTACATGCACTCTTGCACTCTTGCACTCTATCCATGCCACATTGCTTCAAGACAGCACACAACCATGCCATTGGTTGTTTGAATTCCCTCTCTGCGTTGATTATATTATCATACCTCTTACAGGTGTGTTGGGGACAGGATTATATAGAATTATTTGTGACTGCTCCGCTCCATGATAAGTCCTTATATGTGAGTGGATATCTTTCATGGTGCTGTCCAACTCTACAAATACATATCCAAAAGACACAGGTGTAGTGATGAAGTTGTGTCATCTAGGAACCTTGTGAGTCTAGGTGTTCTTTCACTGCCGAAAATTGTATTACAAAAGGTGCTCAGCACAAAGTGTTACCAGCTGGCAAGTAAAATATCCAGAAGTAATATAGGTAGGAATTCCGGTTTTAGGTTTTAACCGAATAACACAGTAAAAACACCAGTGATTGATCATCATTCTGGTTAAACCCGATAAAAAACATGAAGCATAATTTTGCTATTGTTTCCCACCTCTTGTGGCAGCCCAGCCATGGGTAGGAGACAACGGCAACACAACGAGGGTATGGAAACTAAACACAGTGCACTGATAAACACCAAATTCAAATATGTGACAACTTTTTTTCATTGTTAACACTGATTTCTTCATAAAGTAAAAACACTGGGACAATAAACACCCAAAACCGGAATCCCTAATTACAGGCAGAAGAAATCGTTTGCCCTGAAGGAACAAGATGTTTAATGGCAACCCATGCTCAGATGCCCGAGGCACAAAGCACAGCATCTCTTGCACATTATCTGCACACGTATTTTATTCACCGTCTCCTATATTTTCTAGACGAAGGCACACTGTACTTTTATCACCACTGTATAGGTTTGCTGATAGGATCTTAGAATATTTCCACTAGCCATTGAAACATGTACATGCCTCAGCCGCCTAGAGTTCAGCGGCAGCCTTTGTGAATGTGCACCAATGAAAACCCGCTAAATACTGAAAAACAGACACATTACATGACCATGGAGATTGACACCAAATATATTGTGGATAAAATAAAAAGGTGAATTTGCCTTGTCAATCTTCATCTACCAATGCTATTCTTCTCTCCTTGCCTGTATACCTGTTTATTGCCTGCCGTCATTCTTAAACTCTTTTAGTGCAATAAGTAGGGGAAACTAGGATTTTTTTTTAATGATTTGTTGGGCATCCTTCTGATGTCAATTGCCCTTTCATTTCTTTGCTTGGGGAGAAACCAACTTATTAAAATGAACTTCAGCCCCTCGCAGCAGCAAATGGATTCAGATTCCTGAATTAGAATGATATGAAGTGGCTGGAGTTTGGATAGTTGATACAATTCTACTTGAAATTTTAGCACCCACACATGATTCATAACCAGTTTATAATTTTACCAAACATATGCATTCAAAACAGTCTTCCATAATATCAACCATTCTTTTTAGAGCCATTTTAGTTTTAAGCGTTTGTCATTCAGATTGTAAATAAATGCTGTGAACTACTGCTAAAGATACCATGGTAAAGGCAAATTAAAAAAACCTAAATACAGTAGCATGGTTTTTAAATAAACTTTGAGGTTTTTATTTATTTATTTTGTTATACTATCTGCTACATTATTGCTTTCCTAAACAGAAAGTGATGTTTCGACTTCAGTTGATAGTATTCAACATACCACACACAGTAAAGTAATTAAAAAAAATACACTCATACGATGTACTTATAGTTTTATTGAGAAGGATCCCAAGCATCTGAGCATTGGCTGTCCATTATTTATTTAGTTAAGCCTGTCCATACAGTATAGTATACATCTTTCTCTGGAACGCTGACCTCCTTCAGTGTTGAAAGCCATTTGGGTATCTCTGGGGGTTTCACTTAATTTACAATATTGCTGTTGTGTTTGATGGCTCAGAGGTAATTCAGACAAAGCCCGTAAATCATCAACCTATAAGTCTGTCTCCATCATATCACCAAATGCTCCTCAAATGGCTTCTACTATTGATTGTCCTCTTTGCCATATGCAGGCTTCCAAGCTTTTTATATTGGTCTCAGCATTCAGAAGATTTGTTCAGTTGGTAAGTTTAATGCACATCTTTTACTGCTTCACCCGGAAGTCCCTTATTGGCAACAATAAACATGTGTATCCGATAATGTTGAAAGGCGCAATAAAATCTGCAATTATAGAACCGCTAAAAAAATACAATAATCATAAAAAACAAGGTATTCACAGTAGTGTAATTGCCAGTATTTTCATAGTAAATCTTTGGGCTGGTAAAGATACAGTAAGGGAGAGTATGATCAAAAGCTTTTTATGTTGGCTTGCTATCGGAAGAGATAATGGTACGTTACACCAAAAATCGGAATAATGCTAAATTTGGGCTAACGTCACCTTATGAGCCCCGACTTAACAGCTTGTTGGTCCTGGGCCACTGTGAGTAAACGTTGCTTACAGAAGAACAAGCAAGACTGTACTAACGCAGCACGTAGTGCCTAGTAATATGTGTCCCGTCGTTTCCCCTGCCAATCAGCTGTTCATACTGTATGACCCACTCATTTGTAGGACTACTTGCATAAGGTTGTTGAACCGTAGCACATGCTGAGACGTTACCAGAATCTGTCAGGCCAGAATGTTACTCTACCCATTAGCAAATATTTGCTTCTGTTCCTGCTTTTGCATTGAGTAATTTAGTAATTGTAGAGAGTAGGACAGAGAATCTTTTCTAATGTACAACAATGCTCATCACTAATTGCTGGTGTGTGCTTCACTAATTTAAAATTAGAATATACTTATTGTTAGATACTCTGATCTTAAAACTAGAATATGATTGCCAAAATGAATGGCAGAGTTTGTTATTTTATTATTATTAATAAGGCATTTCTGGGAAATCCATAAGGATTCCTCCTGCTTTTGTGTTTAATTTTGCCCACAATAGATCTGCGGTATACAAGCAGTATCAGTTTAGTGTTGCTTTTGTAATTGTGGAAGATATTCATTGAGTACAACAGTCACGAAAACAAACCAATGACACAATCTAAAGGGAGATTTGTTACATAAGTACATTTTATCTCTTATTGGGAGGTGTTTATGAACGTTTACCTCGTCTGTGTAAAGTCCCTGCAGTTAAACGCCTTGCTGAATTTAACTTCAAGCACTTTTTACATAAACCTTTTAATAAGAAGGGGAAATTGTAGCATAGCAATCGCCTGATGTCTCTTCCGCTTTAATGTGTTGTATGCCTGTGCACAAAGCAGCCACCCATTTCCATTGGGCTGGGTTGCACATCATATTCTCACTGTTTTTATGCTGATCTCTATGTAATTATTTAGGTGCGTACTTTGTTGAACTCTGCATTTTAACTGTTAAATGTTTCCCGATGTAAATAATCACAGTGTTGCATGGCTGCCCTTCAAACGTGTGCAGACATTTTTCTTTGTGTTGTGGGGGTGTTCTCAGTGCTGCTGGGGCACTCCCCTCCATGTCTTCTACGTGCATTGAGAAAAACTGTATATAAAAAGATTATCTCCCTGATACACCTAGTGGTGTTGCCATGGCAACCACATAGCAGCTATTTGTAGTTGATGGATTAACCCTGCAAGTCATGTTGAAGCAGCAATCCCCCCCCCCCCCACTTTTAATTTGACCCCTCGAGGTAAACGACACTATTTTGAGTTGGAGACCCTCTGCTTCCCCCAGAAAATAAATACATCTTAGCACGAATAAAAGGTGGCAGCTGGGGATCAGCCAGTTTACCAAAGGCGTTGTGACGTATTTATTGGCTCGCCGGAATATATACTTGGAAACCAATTGTTTACTATTTTGAAACCTACAAAGGTCCTTTGGGCTTAACATTTCTTAGGAGTAAGAGTTTGATTGTCCTAGGTTTGAATATTTTGAATAGACGTATTTAATTCTTATACAATACTATAAATAAAAAGAAGTTTGTCAAAGAATGAAGCTCAAAAAGTACAGCATGCTCTATCTGTGACTTGAAGCATTCATTGGAATGCAAGTTAACGCATCACAAACAATGTTAACAACTTCCCATGAAAGTGAGTAGGGAGGCTATTACATAATAAGCGATGGAATGATTTATAGGGATGACCCCCTTACTAAATTGTGAAGAAAATACCTAAAAATAAAATATGCCTCTGGGTACATTCATATTTACACTCATAAAATATGAAGATTTTAATTGTAGATGCTGCAAAACCAACCATGATGCAAATTATTGGTATATAAGAACCACATCGCCCACCTAATCTGCCCATTGTAATTTCTTGGTGATTAACATTCAGCTACAGCAAATTGTGACCCTAGCAACCAATCTAAACTTAAGCCACCTCTGAATAAGTGAACAAACCATTCTATAGAGTAATGTTTATCAATAATAGGCCCCACTCCCAACCATGGATCAAACCCATGTATCAGAGAATATAGATATAGTTTATTTAGGCATGTATAAAGTGTTGTACCGGGTCCTAACTTTTCAGAAAACCGGGTACCGGGTACCCAGGCAAAATGAATAATTGTTCCCGGCCGGGTACCCGGTTACCCAGATGGCACTTACCTGCAGGGTGAGATAGGCCGCGGCGACATCTGGGAGCAGCAGCAGAGGTCCTGGTGGCGGTGGCAGCAACAGAAGTCTGTGTTCAGCCGGCGGGAGCAGCAGGAATAGAGCACACAGCTGATACCAGTGTGAGCCGGGGAACCATGTGACCGGAGCAGGACCGTTCCTATTAGACAGCTGGCTCGTCCAATAGGAATGGTCCTGCTCTGGTCACATGGTTCCCCGGCTCACACTGGTATCATCTGTGTGCTCTATTCCTGCTGCTCCTGCCGGCTGAACACAGATTTCTGTTGCTGCCACCGCCACCAGGACCTCTGCTGCTGCTCCCAGATGTCACCGCAGTCTTCCTCACCGTGGACGGCTGCAGGTAAGTAATGAAGTATTTTCAGCTACTCTGACATTACCCAGCACCGGGTAGAAGCCGGCGCCGGTTCCACTTCTCTGTTGCCGGGTCCGAGTA
The DNA here is from genome assembly GCF_040206685.1 of Ascaphus truei. NCBI lineage: Eukaryota > Metazoa > Chordata > Amphibia > Anura > Ascaphidae > Ascaphus > Ascaphus truei. The sequence goes on from NC_134487.1 coordinate 36,033,180, forward strand.
ATGTCCGGGTAGCTAGAAAAGCGCCGGTACTGGGTAATATCCAGATACTCGTACATCACTACATGTATGTAATGTTGTAGCTACTTTAGAGCTAGTAGCTTTCATTCATATTCAAGGTGCATTTTCAGTACAGCTAAGCTATCAATTTTTAGTAATATCAACTTAATTTCTGAAACTTCTGGCGTGGAAAAGAGACTAATATAATTTATCAAAATTATATTGCTTAATAAAATTGGCCAGTTTGAATTTGAGATCCCAAAGGTGCCGGCTGTTTTATAGCTATGGGTAAAAACTATTCAAGGACAAAATTGCGTATTAAAATATGTTTTACAAACACATCTGTAGCACTTAATAAATATGCAAGAGCTTGAAAAAAGTGAAGCTGTAACACTGCTTGAGTTGTCAAAGACGCTGGCGTATTTTTTTAGAACCAGAACAGATCTGTATTGTATGGTACAGGGTGACCTTTGCTAAATCGAACATGCATTGCTTACTTAGGTGAAAAACATTAACCCCTACAAAAAGTTAACATGCTGCCAGTAAGATTCACACCTCCAACAGTGTATGGATAGTTTTAGGGAAACGAGACCCAATACATTATTGCGGTTCTACAATAATTAGACTGCTGACCCTTATTGTGCTTTAATATCCTACTTAGGGAATATAGGATTGTTGGTGCTTGGATATACTATCTTTACATCCCTATAATGACCCTGTTGCTATGGGCATAATATATAGTGCTTATCTCAGAGGGGGGTCAATTAATAGTACAAAGGTGGTTTTGAAATGGAGAAAAAGTGGTGATGTTAGGGATCAACTTATTAAGTATTTGCTTGGGGTCTTAAAGATGCAATGCCACAGAGTCGGCCAAAAATGTTTTGTAAACAATGTATATACAGTACTAATAAAAAGGAAAAAGAGGAGACATCTTCATTCAGTAGATTCAATTTCAGCGCTTCACTGCTAACAGTCATTAGTATGAACAATCAGATCCTAAACAATTGCAGGATCAAAGCATGGTGCGTGTGTCAACAATCTCAAATATATTTCAAATAGCGTAGCTCACCCATGTAGAGCCACGACATTCCCAGATGTAACAAAAATCACTAAAAAGGGAATCCTTTTTTCTTCAAATTAAAAACCGCATACTCCAGAGGAAGAAATCTAACCCATTACAAACTCTTTCAACACTATTGTGTCTTTTTTTTTTTTTTTTGGTAAACAATTTAACAATCTAATTGGCTTCGTTAAATTATGTAACCATGCTATAAGCAGATATTTGGCTAATTTTGTTTCTGGGACTTACTGTAACTACAAATTGCATTACTTCAGGGCTTCTGAATGGGGGAGTGTTTCTTGATCAGGGATTTTCTTTACGGTTAGTCCACTCTGTCAGAGAGGCAATAAAGATAAAGGGCCTCATGCAGAGAGCAGCGAATTTAAAAATTGGAGAGTTTCAAAAAAAGTAGCTTTAATGGAGAGTTTTATTCTCCATATGCAGAAATGGGCGAAATCCGCTATTTTTAGCATTACTGCATGTGGAGAATTGTAAAGGAGGAAATTCGCGCAGCTGAAAGGGAGAGAAAAAAAAAAATCGCGCATTTTTTTTTTCCCCCCTATAGCCGGCTTCTTGCCAACTTTAGTTGGCGGAGAAAATTGACGAAAATCGCGCCAAAAACAGCCGCTAGATGGCGAGCGCGCCTTTCTGAATTTGGATATTTTTCAGACTGGCGAGATGTAGTTTCTCGCCAGCCGCGCGGCGAGATTTTCAATTGGAAAAAAAAATTTCGCTTTTTTCCAAACTCGCCATTTTCGGCTGTTTTTAGCGCGATTTTCGCCGGAAAATGGCGAGATTGTTCATAGTGCTGCTCTCTGCATGAGGCCCAAAGTGCGGAGACGAGAACGGGACTCTAGCTGTGCAAACTGCAGTTGAAGATACAGTGGCATCAGATAAAAGGCAGCAGCCAGAGGAAATTAAATCCCAGAGGGTCCAGATTTGTAGGTATTGGGTTATGTGGGCTATGTAAGGATATTACAGGCAGTCCTCGTTTTACAACGAATGGCTTATCCAACGCTATGCAATGCAAACCTATGTTATGTTTTACAACGCCAAAACGGCTTATCCAACACTCTTACGATGCCTTGCAAAGTTGTTTATGTGTATATAATATATACTGTATATATTATATTATACTATTTAATATATTATATTATTATATATATAATACAGTATATACACTATATAATTTATGTGTGTGCTGCATATCTTATTGCCTGCGTAAAATATTTTGTGTATTTTAGTGGTAAAAATGCCTCCAGGAACGGAACCTTTCATTTAAACAGTGTTCCTATGGGAAAAGGTGTTTTGCTTTACAACGTTTCGCTATCCAACGCCATTTTGAGTAACGCATTGTGTCGGATAACCGAGGACTGCCTGTATATTATATCTTATGGCCTTCACTGCCTGAGGAGCCTGAAACACATTGCTAGCCCTTCTCGCAGCAGAGGGGTTAATTTAGCTTGCAGGTTTCATTGTCTCAAAGCCTGTGTGGTTTTCCTCTTGAGCATCTGTTGCTGAGGTTACATATTTCTTCCACAAATACAGTGGAATATTGTAGCCATAAACGGCTAACTGTTCTATCTCTGGTATGCAAATGAGCCGCTAAATACATCATCTGTTTCCCGATTACATGATGTTAAAAAAGTAACAGTGGTGACATCCTCTCCTTGATGACGTTTCTTTGTAGTTACTGTATGTGCTTACGGACATCAATGATGTTTGTTGAATCTAGGGTTAGCCAATGTACCGGTACGATACCATAGTAATACCGCGATAATAAAAATGGATGGTAATTCGACACTTACTATTGTTTATTACCACGGTATTCCTGTCAGCTGACTGCTGGGGTCGCATGTCTGAAGCTGCAGAGAGAGGAGGGGGGGTGGGGTGCAGAGCCAGAGAGAGGAGTGGGTGCAGAGCCAGAGAGAGGAGTGGGTGCAGAGCCAGAGAGAGGAGTGGGTGCAGAGCCAGAGAGAGGAGTGGGGTGCAGAGCCAGAGAGGAGTGGGGTGCAGAGCCAGAGAGAGGAGTGGGGTGCAGAGCCAGAGAGAGGAGTGGGGGCAGAGCCAGAGAGAGGAGTGGGGGCAGAGCCAGAGAGAGGAGAGGAGTGGGTGCACAGCCAGAGAAAGGAGTGGGGTGCAGAGCCAGAGAGAGGAGTGGGGTGCAGAGCCAGAGAGAAGAGTGGAGGCAGAGCCAGAGAGAGGAGTGGGGTGCAGAGCCAGAGAGAGGAGTGGGGTGCAGAGCCAGAGAGAAGAGTGGAGGCAGAGCCAGAGAGAGGAGTGGGGTGCAGAGCCAGAGAGAGGATTTTTTTAACTGTAATAAAAAATAATAGTGTATGTGTGTGGAGATTATGCTAAAAAATAATTGTAAATAGTATGTTACTGAGAAAATTGCATTGAAAATTAAACTTTTGTAAATGTTAAAAAAAACAAATAATAATAACAGATGTTCAGATTTTAGCCGTAACCTCTGAAGATGAGAAAGCAAAATAATTAATTTGGTGGTTTCAAAGCGTAAAATTATGCATTTTTCATATTTATATTTCTAATGAAAAGCAATCATCTTAGTGCCGGTTGAACAGACTCAAATGAACCATTATGTTTAGAACAAAGCTATTAAAATGTTTTCTTAATTTTTTTTTTAGCATGTCATATTGACCGTCCTTTGATCAGAAATAGTTATTTATCCTTTTTTTTACAATTCCTTGGTTTCTGGAAAGTATTTCCACTATGCTACAAGCAAAAGAGCAAACCAGTTTTAAAAAAATAAGATTTTAAAGCAGCTACAGTACAGTACATGTTTTTCTTTCCTGACATATGAAAAAAAAGAGTTAGGGGCCTATGCAGAGAGCAGCGAATTTTAAAATTGGCGAATTTATTAAAAAGTAGCTTTTTTGGAGAGTTTTATTCTCCATATGCAGAAAAGTGCGAATTCTGCTATGTTTAACATGGATGCGTGTGGCGAGTTTAAATTGGCGAGATGCGCGCTTCAGAAACGTGTAAAAACAAATTCGCGCCTTTTTTTTCCCATTGCAATGGGCGCGAGCGGCAGCTTCTTGCCAATTTTTTCTGGCGAGGCAAAAAGGAGACAATCGCGCCATCTTATTGGCGCGAACAGCCGCTAGATGCCGTTCGCGCCTCTCTGCATTAGGATATTTTTAAAACTGGCGAGATTGAGGTTCTCGCCAGCCGCGAGGCGAGTTTTACAAATAGAAAAGAAAAATTGGCGCGTTTTTCGGAACTCGCCATTTTCTGCTGCTTTCTGCGCGATTTTCTCCAAAAAATGGCGAATTTCGAAATAGCGCTGCTCTCTGCATAGGCCCCATAGTGGGAGAACGACTAATTCCTTCTTGTGTCTAATGGCCATGTTGATCACGTACTGGAGATATTAAAATGATCAATCTGCAAGTTCTGATTTCTTTACTGAACCAATGTAAAATTGGACATACAAATGTAGCAAGAATATAACAGATTTTCCAAAGGATTCCATGGCAGTGGCAACACAGAATACTACATACAGTAATACCCCACCACAATGTACCAGCGGTTGCCTTTGCTACTGTAAGTCTATAGTTGTTGTAAAGAAGCTTTGCAGCAATAGTGTGGAAATCTGAAAAAGGATAAACACACATGCACAGCAAATGCTGTATAAATGAAGTCTGGATGCGGTGTTGGTCCATTAAAGGGCTCGCTATTTGCAGGGAAAGAGGTGTTAGCTGGCATGAATAGGAATACTCCAACCTTCGGTGAATGAAAGGGCCGTCGTTAGGAAAGCTTTTATTATTTTTCCCTTGGTTCATGTTTGAAAATATGAGAGTGTAGCCAGAGAAAAAAAATGTGATTAACCCATTGTATGCGCTGTTGGGTCACAGGTCCGGTGTGCATACTGTAGTTTTTAGACATGCATTTGTAAAGACTGGGAATATGATTTATATATATATATATATATATATATATATATATATACTGCTGCGGCACAATTTATTCGAGCATTTGCCCGTTCTGTGCCGCAGCAGTAGCCTGGCGCGCGCCCGAGTGTGACGGGCGCGCGCCGAAGCAGCGGAAGAGCGCCCTCCGATCGGGGCGCTCTCCCTACCGCTGCCGGGTCCGCCGGGTCCCCCGGAACCCCCTGCCGCTGTCCCGCGATCGCGGGACACCAGGGCTCCCTCGGGGAGCCCCTGGACACGCGTGCAGGGGGCGCACGCTCCCGATGACGCGTGACCGCGCGTCTATGACGCGCGGCACGCCGAGGGGCGGCCACTAGCAAGCCGGGAGATTTCCCGGCTTGCGGTACCGACCACACTTCAATAAAGTGTGTCGGTAGTGTATATATATATATAGGCAATATGATACCGTGTATGAGACGAATATCAAGAGGCAGCACTCCAATGGATGGTCAAAAAAAGGTTTGTATTATAAAGACATCATAACCAACGTTTCGGTCCTACATGCGGGACCTTTCTCAAGGTGATGAGAAAGGTCCCGCATGTAGGACCAAAACGTTGGTTATGATGTCTTTATATTACAAACCTTTTTTTGACCATCCATTGGAGTGCGGCCTCTTGATATTCGTCTCATTCGCGGTATTGTATTGCCTAAATTATTCTCTACATGATTTGCTCCCATCACCTTGATTTACCTGACGGAGTGCCTATTGTTCTCATTTATATGCTATATATATATACACACAGTACTTTGTAATAAGAAAATAAATATATATATATATATATATATATATATATATATATATATATATATATATACAGACAAAAAGACTGCGCCTCTCAGAATCTATATGAACCTACAATAACTTATAATATTAACTGTGTTGTTGTAGAAAGCAAAGATATACCAACTGAGAAATATAATTGATGAACAAATATAATAAAATAAATTAAAATATCCTAAACAATAAAACATAAATATAATGCTAGTATCTATAAATGTATATTCCAATGAGAAACAGCTGTGGTTGAAAAAATGTTGGAAAAATCAATTAAAAAAATCAATAGAAGTCCAAAAAAACATGAATGGATAAATTCTTAGTAAAATGTACTCAAATCATGGATTGCTCTCTTTTCAGGATACTGTCAGCCTTCTACATGGAACCAATGACCTCCCAGTAGATCTATGAAAAACAAAAAAAAAGAAAGCGCCCAATCCAAAGGCAATATGTAAAAAATATACATTTAATCTGACTATTTAAAGGAATCCAACAATTTAAAACTCACAAACAACATAGAATAATGAGCATGTTATGAGTAATACTCATGCACCAAATGCTGAAGTTCTGTTGCTCTGCTCACACGCCTCTCTGTGGTATACAGTCAGAAGCCCTCTGAGCCACCGTCCAGCAGGAAATCAGGGATCGTGTCGCCTCTCTCAGTGTTCTCCGGAAACAATCCACACATGCATTGGGTGCCGGACCGGATGAACAAAGGCAGGAACTGCAAGAGGGAAGCTATCAGCGTCAGCGTCTTTGAGTTGTAAGTGCAAAGGTATGGTGTAGCTTGCTCACACTAGCAATTCACACTACGCGTGACGCTGACGCTGATAGCTTCCCTCTTGCGGTTCCTGTCTTTGTTCATCTGGTCCGGCACACAGACATGGAGAAGAGTGACATTCTGGGGGAAGAGCAGAGAGAAATACATGGTCAATGGAGAGGAGACAGAAAGACATGCGGGGGGGAAAGAGAGAGAAAGGCATGCTGGGGGGATAGAGGATAGAGACATGCTGAGGGGGACAAGAGAGAAATACATGCTGGGGGGGAGAGGAGAGAGAAAGACATGCTCAGAGGAGAAAGACATGCTGGGGGTAAAGTGGAGAGAGGGATATGCTGGGGGGAGAGAGGATAAAGACATGCTGGGGGGGAGGGAGGAGAGAAATACATGCAAGAGGAGAGAGGAGAGAAAGACATGCTGGGGGGAAAGTGGAGAGATGGATATGCTGGGGGGAGAGAGGATAAAGACATGCTGGGGAGGAGGGAGGAGAGAAATACATGCGAGAGGAGAGAAAGACATGCTGAGAGGAGAAAGACATGCTGGGGGGGAGAGAGGAGAGAAAGACATGTTGGGGGGAGAGAGTGGAGAGAAAGAAATGCTGGGGTGGAGAGAGACATGCGGGGGAGGAGAGAGAAATACATGCGGGAAGAGAGTGGAGAGAAAGACATGCTGAGAGGAGAAATACATGCTGGGGGGAGAGAGGAGAGAAAGACATGCTGGAGGGGAGAGAGGAGAGAAACATGCTGTGGGGAGAGAGGAGAGAAACAGGCTGTGGGGAGAGAGGAGAGAAACATGCTGTGGGGAGAGAGGAGAGAGACATGCTGGGGGGAGGAGAGAGAAATACATGCTGGGAGGAGAAAGACATGCTGTGGGGGAGAGAGGAGAGAAAGCATGCTGGGGGGAGAAAGACATGCTAAGAGGAGAAATACATGCTGGGGGGAGAGAGGAGAGAGACATTGCTGGGGGGGAGAGAGGAGAGAGACATGCTGGGGGGAGGAGAGAGAAATACATGCTGGGAGGAGAAAGACATGCTGGAGGGAGAGAGAAGAGAGACAGACATGGTGGGAAAGAGGAGAGAAAAACATGCTGGGGAGAGGAGAAAGAAAGACATGCTGGGGGGAGAGGAGAGAGAATGACCTGCTGGGGGGATGGGGGAGGAAGACATGCTGAGGTGAAGGAGAGAGACAGACATGCTGGGTAGAGAGAAAAACATGCTGGGGGGGAGAGAAGAGAGAGAAATAAATGCTGGAGGAGGAGAGAAAAGAGATGCTGGAGGGGAGAGAAAAGAGACATGCTTGGGGGGAGGAGAAGAGAGACATTCTGGGGGAAGAGCACAGAGAAATACATGGTCAATGGAGAGGAGACAGAAAGACATGCGGGGGGGAAAGAGAGAGAAAGACATGCTGGGGGAGATAGAGGAGAGAGACATGCTGAGGGGGACAAGAGAGAAATACATGCTGGGGGGGAGTGGAGAGAGAAAGACATGCTGAGGGGAGAAAGACATGCTGGGGGGGAGGGAGGAGAGAAATACATGCAGGAGGAGAGAGGAGAGAAAGACATGCTGAGAGGAGAAAGACATGCTGGGGGGGAGAGAGGAGAGAAAGACATGTTGGGGGGAGAGAGTGGAGAGAAAGAAATGCTGGGGTGGAGAGAGACATGCGGGGGAAGAGAGAGAAATACATGCGGGAGGAGAGAGGAGACAAAGACATGCTGAGAGGAGAAATACATGCTGGGGGAGAGAGGAGAGAAAGACATGCTGGGGGGGAGAGAGGAGAGAAATATGCTGTGGGGAGAGAGGAGAGAGACATGCTGGGGGGAGGAGAGAGAAATACATGCTGGGAGGAGAAAGACATGCTGAGAGGAGAAATACACGCTGGGGGGAGAAAGGAGAGAAAGACATGCTTGGGTAGAAAAACATCTTGGGGGGGAGAGAAAGACATGCTGGGGGGGAGAGAGGAGAGAACAAGCTGGGGGGAGAGAGGAGAGAGACATGCTGGGGGGAGGAGAGAGAAAGACATGCTGGAGGGAGAGAGAAGAGAGAGACATGCTGGGGGAGAGGAGAGAAATACATGCTGGGGGGAGAGGAGAGAAAGACGTGCTGGGGGAGAAAGGAGAGAAAGACATGCTTGGGTAGAAAAACATGTTGGGGGGAGAGAAAGACATGCTGGGGGGGAGAGAGGAGAGAACAAGCTGGGGGGAGAGAGGAGAGAGACATGCTGGGGGAGGAGAGAGAAAGACATGCTGGAGGGAGAGAGAAGAGAGAGACATGCTGGGGGAGAGGAGAGAAATACATGCTGGGGGAGAGGAGAGAAAGACGTGCTGGGGGAGAGAGGAGAGAAAGACATGTTGTGGGAGAGAGAGGAGAGAGACATGCTGGGGGAGAGAGGAGAGAAAGACATTCTGGAGGAGAGAGAGGAGAAAAAGACATGCTGAGGGGTGAAAGACATGCTGGGGGGAAACAGAGAGAAAGAAATGCTGGGGGGAGAAAGACATCCTGAGGGAAAAGAGAAAGACGAGAGGAGGGGATAAAAAGGAGACAAAGGGAAAAGATGGAATGACAAAGGACATGAGAGAGACGCTAGGAGGAAAAGGACAAGAGAGAGACATGAGGCAGAGGAGGTGGGGATGGGGAAGCAAAAAGACAAGGCAAAGTAAACCAAGGTATCATTATTTTGTAAAACATTTATGGGGGCTCCATTCTTCAAATTTGTCCTGGCCCCAAACAAACATGTTGGCAGCTCTGATAGCAATACACAGTCCTAGGAAAAGTAGAGCCACACAGGGTTGGTCTTCAGGATCTCTACAAACATTTACATTTGATTAGCTACCGTAATTAAATATGACAAGGTTATTGTTTATTTATTTATGTAAAACTTTGTTTTTATTTTGTGTCAGATTTAGATGTATTACAGGCATTTGAAACAGTTGCATATTGGGGAGGGGGTATTGTGGGTTACAGAAAAAAAATGACTCCAATTAAATGATAATGGTGGGGGGTCATTGGGTGGGTAGATTCGGAGTACATCACATCAATATCTTTATCTTCATTTGTACGCCATGTTGATACTTCATATCTCCATATTAGTTAGTATTTATACCACCAAGTTATTACTCCTAAATTTATTAGGCTTCATTATATCCTGATTATTACATTTTATTCACATTACATACAGCCTCAGGCCTAGATTCTATGCCTATCTATAAGTTACACAGTTCAGACTTCCAGCATTGGTCACTCAATCCCAGGATCTGCTATTTTATCCATCCATAGATCCCAGACCCTTCTAAACTTACACATAGTGTCATTTAAATAGTCCATCATCTTCTCATAGCATAGAGTTTGACATTTTCTGTGTATTATTTTGGCCATGTTTGGAACTGGCCCTTTCCATGCAGCTGCTTTGGCAAATCTGGTAGCTGCCATTATGTGGGAATTGAGCTTTTGCTGGTGATAACATAGATTCTGAGGTGGTTTGTTTCATAGGTCCGACCAGGGATCTAGAGTAATATTTGTATCTACAGTAAGACTTTGATAAGGTTCTAATTTAATTGCAGATTATTTGCATAGGTTTGCCCAGTGCTGCCTATATATTGGATGCTATGCTGACAGTTTCGTGTTATTATTTTTGAAAGAGTATCTTTTAATGCATTTTAACCAAATCGGATGCAGATTAAGCATAAAGAAAGGCACATGCAGCAGTAACAGAGGAGATAGTATGTTGTTTAAACGTCATTAAGTAAACATTAGCACCCATGCCCGAGACCTCAGATTAAAAGAAGAAGCCTGTATCTTGGATGAGGTGATGCATTAATTTGTGATTGATGCCATTCACAAGCTTATTTGAAATCCAAACCTTCAATACAGTAACGTTGTAATTTTTATCTTTTTTCCCGTTCCCCTATTGGAACATCACCTGTCAGACATTGTTCAGAAAAATAAATGCTTTGCTTGTCTTAATGTCCGGTTTTGTTGCCTAACTTATGTTCTTATTGTCATCGCTCTGTCAATAAATTAACTAAGAACATAAACTAATCAATCTATGCTAAACAGATGGTAACGTTTCTGTTAATTAGTGATAGGAAAACTTTACAGTTACATATAGACCTAAATACATATAGACCTATATATTCTTGTATAGTCATTTACTATTCTGAATGGCAGAGATGCTAGAAAGTCTAAAATCTTGAAAAGGGGCATGTTTGGACTTCTAATGTCTAAAATATATCTTCATTGATCTTATATCAGTGCCAGCTGAGGGATCTGTTAAACTTCGCAAAGCACTGTGACTGTGAGTGTCGAACTGATTGTTCTAATACGGTACCTCCGTTGAACCTAACTTTCCATCAACCATAATGACTTTCCATTGACGCATTTGGAAATCTGTTGCCATTATTTATCCACTTCGCATCCGAGGCGGAGTTGAGTGCGATGTAAATATAATATAGAATGTAAGGATGGGAACTTGTTGCGTCACAAGCTTAAGAGTTGGGGTATCTGAGGAGGAATCTCAGACACTTAGATTTATTTTCTAAGGTCTCCCAGCTACAAAACTGGGCAAAAACCACTGCAAAATAATTACACCAGGTGCATCATTATGGCTTTCAATTGCTTTGATAAATACAGTGCTGTTTGCACCAGTTTTGGTACCGGGATCTTTTAGCATACAACCCTCTTAGGTGCACGTGTGTCAAGGTCCAGTTCAGGTTATTGCACCCATTCCAAATTGCCTCTAATTCACTTGAATAGAAGATAAGACTGGAACGAGTGTGATAACCCATACCGGCAATTGATGCATTTGCCCCAATGGTCTTATTCAATATAAAGCAATCTTCCCCCATGCTGAAGAAGATATTAGTCCCATTAATTTGAATGGAGCTGAACTCTTCTGTAGCACTGGGAAGCGGCTTGACTACATATTCAATAATGGCTCCAATTTTAGGTTTATACCATAATTCGTTTTTTTTTTTGTGGTATGCTCAACATAATTTTAGTAGTCAATAATGGTTACTATAAGCCATAATCATATACTATACATATTCAGCATGTTTACAAAGGCATTTGTTTTGTTATGATATACTTTTAATTGATTCATTTTTCTTTATCTTGTTGTAACAGACGAACCAAACTCCTGGAGTTCACCCTCTACCTCCTCCCCAGGGCCGGAAGTAGGCGTTTCTCTTGATGACATGATTGCACCATTATCTTCATCACATTCAGCCTTGCCCTCTGACCCTACACACAAGATACACCCAGAGCCAGCATGGGATATCTATAGGGAACAAGACACGGGAAAACCAAAGGAGCATTCTGCAAATGGTCATAAAAAGAAACGAGTGGGAGAGTCAAGGGAGAGATCAGCAAGCCCTAAGAAAGTAGATAGGTCAAAGCGTGAGGAGAATTCCAAAAATGAATTCCCAGAAGGCAAACAGAAGAAAACAGAAAGTGGCAAGACCATTTCTGCAGGCAAAGTGACTGGGAAAAAATCTGTCAGTGAAACAGGAGATGGGCATTCCGGAGCCAGTGATGGTGGAGGCAGGACATCCAGGTTCACTGAAGCAACTAGAGAAGGCGCCTTCTGTACAAAAGACATATACAAAGATGCAAACAGTGAGAAAAAAGCAGTGGCAGCTCTTGAGCAGAGCAGGTCAGATACTGGTGGCATCTCAAAGGTGTACAGTAGCAATATGTCCAGCTCTCGTGTGAGTGCCATGGACCGAGATGAGAGAGATGCTCAATCTAAATGTAGTGAGTTCCACAAGGTAGGGCATCTCCATTCCAGCAACACTCGCAGCATCAGCACTGCAACTCGTAAGGCAACTGTCTCACCAGGACCATGGAAAATCCCTGGCTCTGATAAGCTACCTAATATCCTAAAATCTGGCACGTCAGCCATGAGCAGATAACCGAATACATGACTGTTTCTCTCTAACTGTTTCACGGAGACTCGGAACGTTATTCTTAGCTTCTGTCTCACATTATTTAATTTTTTTAATTTTTTTTTTAATTTATTTTAACTCACACGTATATACCTACATAAAGCATCTGGGACCAGGAGCATATATTTTGTAGTTCCATAAGGTTGTGCACAATGTCTAACAAATTCAAAGAAGCATGTACTGTACAGTAGACTAAAACTGTATGACTGTACCTGGAGCTCACCGGTCTTTCCTTTGGGCTCTAGCAGCTATGGAAGAACCAAAACAACATCAAGTGCATCTGAGGACGACAGTGCAGGGTAGCTTTAGTGTTTCTCCACTGTATGAAGGATATGGGATCCACTCCAGTCTTGTCTGTAGCAGGATAAAGAACAAACTTAGAGCAATCACAAACTGGAACATCGCCTTAATTCAAACTGCACTGAGTAAGATGAAGGAGAGAACGAATTATGCCTTGTAATTCGACGATAGTATTGTAAATATATTGCTATCCACATATCTAGACAGGGGTTAAGGTATTTCTCTGAAGCTTTTGGATCTTCACACCATATGTCCAGTATGAACATATCTTCATTAACCCGCCTGATACGAGCAGCATATATAGCTATGTGCTGTCGATTTACGTTTGAAATATACTGTAGTGTATTGACTGGTGGCTCCATTTTTACTGCCATTTTTTTTTTGTGAATAACTCTTATTTCTGTACATTTTAAAGGAAGTTACAGCTGAAGTTGAACATTTATTCTTGAGAAAGGGTTTGTACAGGTATGAATTTAACATGGTAGCACATAATAATAATAATACAAGAGCCGAAGCTGTGAGTAGTGATCCCAGACAAGAATCTTATATTTTAAAGAAGAAAAGATGCAGTTTACTTTTGTAAGGGTCTTCATTCCTCGGAAGAATAAACATTATGCTCATCACAGCATAGCCCAAGATGTCTCATCAATGTTTTGTTTACTTGCAAGACTTTTTCATAGCAGGCAAATACCCCTAATAGTTCTATCTTCCACCTAAAGACATCGAGTCTTTAAACCCCATTACACAGCAATATAATAGGAGTGAATCAATAATGTTTTAAACAGCTTAATTTTACTCAGCATAGGCAGTAATGCTTCTTTGACTAAAACCACTTAGTCATCTTTTGTTAACCTGGGGGTATTTCTGCCTAATGGATGCTTGTTCATGCCTTTCATTTCATATTGTACCAGTAACTTATAGCATCCCAACGTGTTGCTAAACTAAGTTTTATATTTCTGCCATGTGAGCAATATGAGCTAATTCTAGCACCATGTTTCAGCCTATCAGTTTGCCACATTGGGTCACTTTTTAATGCATCAAATCGATATCGGGAACTCATAAACTTCATGTGAAACTAGCTGAGATAAGAATTCAAAGACAACTCATTTTAAGCAGCATATGACCAGCACAAATCCGTTTTGGCAATGGTACACTTCTTCCGGCGGGAACTCCCATCTAGTTCCCGGAATCCCAAATGCATAACCAGTTACTAAATGAATACAAAATACAGAGGTTTTGTCCTCTTGCCTTATACTCCTACATAGAAATAGCTGGATTGCATTAATATACGGATTGTATGTAAAAGCGAAGTGGAGATCACATTTTAAATTATGACTTTGCGCTACAAATATAGGAAATGTTTTGAAAGTAATGAGAAAGTCCAGAACCTGTTGTTCCGTAAAATACTTTCATGACTACATTGTACTGACAGTAAATACCTGAGAAATATATCTGCTGAAGAGACGAGGGTACATTTCACTCTCAATACTAACTGTGCTTTACGTCAGATGCACATTCCCCCCCCCCTGCAGAACATCTTCAAATATTTTATGTTTCGACATGTGTAAGTCTCTGGAAAAAAGAAATGGCATTTGAATGCTACTGTAGTTAGAAATGAATTTGCAGCTTTCAAAAAAATGATCCATCCACAATACCAAAAGCACAAATACAGAGCATTTTGCAGACGTACATATGCCCAGTCCCTGCCTGTAGCTCCCAGATTAGGCGTTTGCCATTAACGAGCAGAATCCGGTTTTGGACAATGCTTCTGTAGTATAAGTGCACGTCCCAATATTATTAATATTTGTTTTCATGTGAGAACAAACAGATACAGAAAACAGAAGAAAAAAATATATGAGATTAAGCTTGCATAAACTCCAATTTGCACAGTTCACTGCTATTACCTGTGCAGTAATTGTTTTATGCAGCTATAATCAATAACCTGTGAAAACAACACGCCATCTAAATCCCATTCCAAATAATATTTCTGTGTAGTGTTAGCTGTGAATTTACCTTGTACAGCTGTATCTCTATAAATATAATTCCATATATTAATAGTCACAGAAAGGCTGTAAGTGAACAACTATTTTTATGAAACGCACCACTACGGTTAAATTAACTTTTGCATAAATCTTATTTACTGTATGATATTCTAAAACACTGTCAAATAAAATATATATCCAAAATATCTGAATGATGCTTGTTGGTGTTCTCTGAGTGAATTCATGAATGTACAAAACCTTGCATTACATTGATTATGTTCTGTATGCTACACCTATATGGTCCAACAAATATATATTTCTTTAGATATAATCCTTGTTCGTTTTCTCGAGGAAAAACAACATTTTGAAAACAACTTGACAATGTAATTGTCCTTCTTAACAAATGCAATTATACATAAATCAAAGATTTGGCTGTTTTGATTTCTTTTCTTTTTATCGGGGCCATTGAATGGGGGATTGCCTGTCAATCAGGCGTTTATTTAAACTCTAGCCCATCCTGTCCCTGTTAGAGGGTCAATAAAGGTAAGTAAGAGTGTGATGTGGGACTTACCTGCGCAAACCCCTGTTCAACACATAATGATATCACACGTAAGAGAGTAGTAACAAATACAATATTAAGACAGGGAAAAGCACACAATTAAATGCAAATATTAACAAAAGTTAATTATATCATATCTGGCAGATGTTATACTTCAATGTTTATGGGCAAGCCCCGCCCTCCCCCCCCCCCCCCCCCCAAAGAAAGCAAGAAGAGGTGCTGTATAACTAAAAAATCCATTTGGCCCAGCAACCATGCGAATAGTGAACAACACTGATGAGACCCACGATATCAAAGGTGGATGATGTCATGCGTAACCACACATAAAGGCATAGCCGGTGTGTGATGTCAGACCCTACAGGGTTTTTATAAGCGGCATGAAAACAAATATGTTATATATAAATATCCATTGTTGGCTGGGAAAGAAAGAAATAAAGTAAATTGTTCAGATAAAGCATAATTGTTCCTGTTCCCAGCGTCTGTTTATTAAATGGTAACAATGCTGCTTTGATCTTTACAGATTGAATCTATGTTTATCTACTAATGTACATTTATTATCCAAACCCGAGTGCAGATGAGTTGAAAAAACGATTAGATTTTTGATTATATTTGCATACTCTACTTGTCAGCAACACTTCAACTTTGTGTGTCACAGATACGTCCTGATAGAGGGTAGTCCTGGAATATGAAACTTCTTTAGTAATTTGCCATTTTTATTTGCTGGGGTAAAAAAAATCCAGCATGCCCCCTTTTGGTCTAGGACATTTGGTCGTGGCAGTTTCGCCGTGACCAAACCTACTCCAGCGTTTAGCCGCAAATAACCTCACCACAGCGACCTGTCGCCGCTGGCCGCATCACCATTAAGGTAAGTCACTAACCTTAGCTTTTACCCTAAAAACCCCTAATCTTAAACCTTAATATTAATGCTACCACCTACCCTAAAAACCTTAGCCTCTTACCTTAAAAACCCTTATGTTAACCCCCTACCCTAACCAATAAAACCCTAAAGCTAGCCCCTCTACCCTAAAACATACTAGTAGAAGCGGCCAGCGGCGGAGCGGCTGCGGTGGAGAGTCCATCTGCGGCGAAACGCCGGTGGCGACTTGGTCGCAGCGGGACAGCCACAACCAAATGTCCCATTCTGGACAGCAGGGCTATTTGCTCTGGCTTTTGTCTCTTCCAAATTCATGCTGCCTTGATGCAAATAGGAACAGAATTTGGCGACAGATACAAATCACTTGGCTCACCAGGGCAACCCATTTTTCTATGCTGGAAACTCTCACACCCCATTTGATCCTTGGCTTTCTTTTATATTTATCCCAAGGTTTTGTGAATTATCTTACTGTTTTAGCCTCTTCCACCTCTGGGAGGCTCGGCCATGAATCTGCTACCCTTTCCATGAAGAAGAAGTACTTCATCACATTTCCCCTGAATCTGCCACCCTCCAGTTTAAGAGCACGACCTCTTGTTCTCATCCTTCTTCTCTGAAGTACGTCCCCCTCCTCTCCTCCAAACTGTACATATTGAGGTACAGTGCTTCTTTCTTTCCTGATAAATGGTGCGTGGACCGTACTATAAAACTTAAGTAGAATGTCTTTGCACAGTCTCTAAATTATTTCTGTCCTTCTGGAGATATATGGTCTCCATAACGGAACATGGTATTCTAGTGGAGGTCTTATCAGTGACCTCTAAAGTGGCATCACTACCTCTCCCTATACAACCCAGGACCCTGCAGGCCGTTAACTGAAATAATGACTCCCCAGCCCATTTCCTCTATAGTAGTTGACATTATAGTGCCCTTAATCCTGTGTTCTGTCCTTTGATTTTTGTTAGCCCAAGTGCATTATTTTGCATTTTTTGCTTTATATTGTATCCGCTATACTTTTGGCCATTTTTAAAACCTACAGTACCTAACTCATTAGCCATTTTAGTTATCCCACGGAGTGTTAACACTTTTGCGCATCTTTGTGTCACCTGCAAAAATGCATATTGATACTCTGACATTCATAACCAATGCCAAACTGGGTGTATTTTATAGGAACATAGCGTACCTAAGCCCGCTGGTTAGAATGCGCATCGCAGATGCTAATGCCAATTATAGACTATAGGGACATAGTACATGGTACAGCACCCCAAAGTGACCTTAGCAAACTGGACACCCTCTACAACTCAATATGCAGCTTTGTCCTACAACTACAACACACTCCACTGCGAAATGCTCCAAGAACTAGATTGGATATCCGTTGAGTCCAGACACAAAGTACATTTTTCTTGTCTTGCCTTTAAATACTTTCTGGGAAACTACCCACCTACCTGAACAAGCTCCTCACCCCTATCACACAAAGCTCGTATCACATGAGATCTGACTCCAAAAGATTTTTCACAGTCTCAAAGTTCAACACATAATATGGCAGCTCCTCCTTTTGCTTCCGTGCACCTCTCGACTGGAACAACCTACTGGAGACTCTCAAAGCTACCTCCAGTTTAAGTTCTTTCAAGACTTCAGTTGTCTCACGTTTTAATCTTTTCTGTAACTGTTCCATACGCCATAACATATATTTTCTCTAACTGTCGTGAAATGTCTGTTAATATAACATACAATATAAGCTAAAGAGCATTGGTCTCAGTACAGCTCTCTGACCGGATTACTGGTCACCTTCCCTTCCTCTGAATATACTCAATAATCACACAACTCTGTGGCCTATCCTTCAACCACTGTCTTATACATTCAACCTTAGAATGTAACCCCAGGCATTTCAACTTGATTATCAGGGTGCTATGTTTGGCATAATCCATTCCCCCCGTTATCCCCACTATACTGTACCTTGGATTTCTACTCTCCTATCTCACACCAACCCTTACCTCCAATATACCTTGAGTTTCCAGTCTCCTATCTCACGCCAACCCCCTTACCTCAACTATACCTTCAGTTTCCACTCTACTTTTGGATTGTGACTGTTGCAGTAGGCGCGTGTCCATTATACTAGATAGTAATGTTGCTTCATTATGTAACACTTCCTGTGTGTTTTTATTAGTGTCCCAGATGTTCCTACACTGAGGAAATTGTTGGCACCTGGTAAAAAAAACTTGTAACAATGATACATGAAGAATGCAGCATATCCATAACCATATACCTCACTGATTTTCTATAGGAAAGGCTGTAGGATCACCAATACTCAAAATACAACATGTTAAAATATCACCTTTGGTTTGTTTTGCTGCTGCATCAAGACGAGCAGAGTTTCTGTTTTTTATTACTGCTATTAATTTAAGCCCCCAAACGTGTTAATATACAGCTGGCAGGGTTTTCGGGCTATCGAAGAGCAACTCACTGTGAGCAGCTGACTGCCCGAGGATTTAGTTACTGTCCAAATGACGTTGTTTCTAATGAAGTAGTTAATTAGCAACTTGCATTAGTATTCCTGCTTATAATTTCAGAATAAAGCCAATGGCTGCAGTGTATTTCCTAAATATAGTACTGTAATGACGTCAAATAGAGCTGCAGGCTCTGTATACAGAGAGGGTAATGAGATTATGGGAAGGGAGCTCATGTAAGCTGTTCTTTCATTCTCCAGCCCTTTCGCTTTTCCCCAGCTCTATCTCTCTTCCCTCACGCTCTTCGTCTTTTCCTCATCTTTGTTTCCCACTCCTTCTCTTTCTACAGTATATATCATGCTGCATTAGCCTGGCCTTGGTTCAGTCCATGGAATACCTGTTATTACTTGCACATATATTTTTTTTAAGCAATCTCTCAAAAGCTGTCTGTGAGTAGGGTTACTGGCTATGCACTTCTTTAACCCAGGCTGTGCTGAAAAGCTGTGAAATGCGGCAGGTATACGCTTGTAGGGGGCCCATGTTAAAATAGATTTGAAGCAAAAGGTGAGTGCTCATTTACATGTCATTTCCCAGAATCCCTAGCTGCAGTAGAAGCGCTGTATGCTAAGAGATATGGGGAAAGGCAGGGTTGCAGAACTGTCTGAGACATGAGAATGTGCTCACAAGTTACAGTTGTGTGAAAAAGAAAGTACACCCTCTTTGAATTCTATGGTTTTACATATCAGGACATAATAACAATCATCTGTTCCTTAGCAGGTCTAAAAATTAGGTAAATACAACCTCAGATGAACAACAACACATGACATATTACACTGTGTCATGATTTATTTAACAAAAATAAAGCCAAAATGGAGAAGCTATTGTTAATCAGCCCCAGTGGCTGCTGGGTGTTGTAGTCCCCGCTGGACCTCTTTAACATTGGGGCCGCGTGCGCGATCTTTTCTGCGCATGCGTGAGTCTGTAATGGCTGCCGCTAACCTCTCCTGCGCAGGCGCGAGCTCGGAAAGGACCTGCACTGTGACTCGCTGCATCTGCGCATGCTCGAACCTCGCGCCAACCACAACATGGCCACGGATACCTTCTGCGCATGTGCGATCACGGTAAACATGGCGGCGCCCTGCAACAGACAAGCCGCGGGGGTCCCTGTTCTCCTGCAGAGGTAAGGGGGGCACCAGGGGGAACCCTGTTATACTAGTATATTAAAAAACAAAAAAACCCTAATGCACATATTTAGTATTTCATCAGTAATCGGTAATTGAAGATGTTTCTATTCAAAGAACATTACAGTTTGCTTATTGTGTATAGCACAGCTCCAGGCAAACTGCTCAATATATAGATATTTGAAAGTGCCTTTATCCAGTTTCACTTTGCCCAAATTACCATTATAATTAAAATGTAATAGAACTGTGAACTCAGACCTTTAAACCTTAAATGAGAACATCTGAGCCCCGTAGAGCTAAACTGGGCTATTTCCAGCTTTGGAAACCCCACAGTTCCCGAGATCTTTACCTTATTAATGTAAAATGAAAGTCAAAGTAAAGAAGGCTGCCGGGTCATCCAATGGGAAGCTGCAATGCCATGCTCTGATCACATGGCGGGTTTGCTATTGGCCCCCAGGAGCGAGGCTTGGATCGCAGCCATATTGATTTCCCAAAAGAGATGAGAAACACCGGCACATAGAAAGAATAATATCTCAGGAATAGGGAGGGGCCTGGAGATAAAATAGCTGTTCCAATTCTATCAAATAAACAAACTGAGTAAAGGAAATTGCAGCTTTAGGGGGGTGGGGTCTTTGTATCAATGTCTGTCGGCTGGAAAATTGCTCCCATGAACTCTAGGGGAGTCTACGGGGCTGATTTATCAAAGTCTCATCTGCAAACGTGGGGGCAAAACTAGAACAAAAAAATCTAATTTTTCAAGGCAAATAAAAATTTCTATCATACATTTGGTACAGTTTTTTTGCACCAGTTTTGCCCCACTTTTGCAGCGGAGACACTTTGATGCATCAGCCCCTGT
This sequence comes from Ascaphus truei, assembly GCF_040206685.1. NCBI lineage: Eukaryota > Metazoa > Chordata > Amphibia > Anura > Ascaphidae > Ascaphus > Ascaphus truei. The sequence continues at coordinate 36,053,868 of NC_134487.1, forward strand.
GTGTCAAGGCATAAGTGGTGCAATTCTGGGGCACAAACATTGTCCCACATAAAAAATATCCTACTGCTGTAAATGCGTTTTTTCCTTTGATACATACTGCTAATGCAGACTTTTGGCCCCGAATTGCACTATTTTTTATCAAAAGAAACATTGCACCAGATGTATCAAAGAACAACAATTCTATTACTTTCAATTGGATTTTTCTTTTTGGTACATCTGATGTCTTATTTTGCCCTAGAATTGCACCACTTTTGCCTGGATACATGGCCCTAGGCATTAAAAGGATCTATTACCGCATATTGCTTTCTCACAGCTGAGAGATCTCCACTATGCTGGCTCAGTATGTCCCATGGGGCTGTTCTGTAAACCAAAAGGGAGAACAGTGGAAAGCATTTCACCCAAGACAAGTGCTTAGAGCAGTGGTTTCCAACCTTTTTTGGTGAAGGAACCCTATGAAATTCTGAGAAACCTCAACCATCTCTAACAGCGACTCTGAGATCAGATGCATTGTAAATTCTTCTGTATTTGGTGCAATTTTAATATGATCTTAAATATACAGGAAACCCTTAAGGGAGGCCCAGGGAGCTCCCGGGTTGAAAAACACTGGCTTAGACAAAACCCATATAAAAACTCTTCTAAGGCTAAAGGTGTAGTCCCATTTATAACTCAGTTAAAGGCATGGTAGTATTTTCAGCGTTCTTTGAAATGTTTTAGCCTTAATTTAAGTTGGGGGGTAGTTTTACTTTTTTTTTTTTAAGTAACCCTTAGGGAAGGGTGACCAGATTTAAAAAGTAAAAGCTGGGACACAATAAAGGTAATTTGTTTTATAAATAATATAATTTCAAAATAAATATTATAATGGTATTTGTCTAATAGCATCCTCAATTATGCTGTATTATTAATTATCTCTATCAACCTCCCCCCAGTCTCTCTCTCTCCCCTAGTGGGGTAACTACACCCTAAGGGACCCACGGTCACAAAATGAAGTGGACCCTTCTCATTCCATTTAATTCTAACAATAGAAAATTAGAGCTTTAATTACTCAGTTAACTTTTGCATCAATCCTAATGGTGGAACTCACTCTCTAGTGTGCCGGTTTTGCTGCCCAAAATGTAAGTGACCAATCCTCTGATGCATCCATATATCCTCAAAAATAAAAAGGGCACAAATTATGCACTCACAAACAAAAAATGTAATAATCGCCTGTACAGGCAGTTACATAGTAGATCAGGTTGAAAAAAGACAAGCGTCCATCAAGTTCAACCTATGCTAAATTTAGACGACAGATACTGTATCCTATATCAGTACTTACAGTACTGTATATTCATACAGAGGAAGGCAATCAAAAAACCCCAGTAAAATATCATCCAATGATGTCTCATAAGGAAGAAAACAATTCCTTCCTGACTCCAAGAATTGGCACTCAGATTACTCCCTGGATCAACATCCTTCCCAAGTTTACTTATTTGGAATTTCCCTGTATACCTTTCCTTTCTAAAAAGATGTCCAACCTTTTTTTGAACAAATCTATAGTATCTGCCATCACAGTCTCCATGGGTAATGAATTCCACATTTTAACTACCCTTACTGTAAAGAACCCTTTCCTTTGTTGCTGGTGTACTGCCTGTGGGATGAATAGTTCTTTTGAAAGCTCCTTGTAGGGTCCCCGAATATATTTGTATATAGTTATCATATCCTCTCTTAGATGCCTCTTTTCTAATGTAAATAAATCTAATTTAGCTAGCCTCTCCTCATAAATTAGATTGTCCATCCCCTTTTTTAATTTGGTCGCTCTTTTCTGCACTTTCTCAGTGGTGCCCAAAATGTTACTCCATATTCAAGGTGTGGTCTTAATAATGGTTTATAGAGGGGCATAATTATGTTTACTTCCCTTCCATCTATTGCCTGTTTAATGCAAGATAAGATCTTGTTTGCCTTTGCAGCTGCTGCATGACTTTGAGCACTATTTCTAACCTTGCTGTCTGTAAGCACTCCTAAGTAATTCTCTATTAAGGATTCTCCTAATTTATCACCATTCAATTTGTAAGTCGCCTGTTTATTCTTGCTTCCCAAATGCATAACCTTACATTTATCTGTATTAAACCTAATTCTGCCATTTACCTGCCCAAGTTTCCAGTCTCTCCAAGTCCATCCGGGGAGAAATTACACCCTGCTCTGATTCTACTACCTTACACAATTCACCAGCAAAGATAGAGACTTTACTCTCTATGCCAACCTCAAGGTCATTAATAAACAAGGTAAAAAGCAGGGGTTCCAGTACCGATCCCTGAGGTACTTCACTCACAACTTTAGCCCAACCTAAAAAATTTCAATTTATGACAACTCTCTGTTGTCTATCCTTCAGCCAGTTTTCAATCCAGGTGCATATATTTTTACTGAGTCCAATTTGCTTTATTTTGTGCACTAACCTCGTGTGGAACCGTATCAAAAGCCTTTGCAAAATCTAAGTAGACCACATCAACTGCATTACCCTGGTCTAAATTCCTACTCATCTCCTCAAAGAAACAAATAAGGTTAGTTTGGCATGATCTATCCTTCATAAATCTATTCTGACTATTACTAATAATTTTGTATTCCATTCAGTATTCCTTTTCCGCCGGAATCTGTTCCGCACACCATCGTCCGATTGCGGGTCCATAGTAATCCGCAGCGTTGCGTATTGGATAAGCGGTTCTGACGTCAGATAATGCGTCCAGTGGACGGCATTATGAGGCGTAAGATAAGCTGTTAGACGGAAAACGGACCATAGGAAACCGAGGACTGCCTATATTTTGGTGTTTTAGCCTCTCACTGAGGGGGCTGATTGCACACTTTTCACCTCCTCTAGATCGCTGACGGTATGGGTCACGGACTCTGCGAGTCGCTTTTTTTCCTCCTGCTCAGACGCACTGTGCCTCGGGTGGTGTTTGCCGGCAGATAGGAGACCTCCCAGGAGCTCGCTGTAGAGGTGAACACCGATAGGTCTGTTAAGCAGCAGCGGTGCGGCATCCCATCGGACCGCGGGCACCCGGAAATGGTTCAAACAAATGCAGTTCAGGGGAGGAAAGGAGACAGCTAGTGCGCTTTCTCTTATACCTTTTCTGTCGGAAGAGAGCACACCAGCTCGGTCTCCTTCCTGCTCCTGCTTAACAGACCTACTGAGGTGTGAGGAGGAGAAAAAGCAACCCACAGAATCTGTGACCCGTACCATCAATGGTCCGGAGGAGGTGAAAGGAGTACGAGCTGCCCCCTAAAGTGATTATTCTATTTTTTTGGTTTGTGAGAGCATATTGTATTGTTGTTTCACATATTTTAATTATTATGTAACCCCCTCCTAAGGGGTTACTAGAGGGTTGGAGTGTATCAGCCACACACACCCTGTCCTACCATGGGATCATGACATCACAGAGAGTATATAGGAGGATGGAAAGGTTCCAGGAGGACAAGAGTAGAGGAGCATCGGGGAGAAGAGATAAAGATGTTCCTAAAGTAATAACCCAGACCAGGACCTTTTATTTATTGTGTTGAAGATAGGGATAGTGCCCCAGAGTTATGATCCCTGATGAAAGCAGATTCTACAGATCCCGAGCTTCGGCGCATCGATTCAAACCGCAGGTCCGCACTCATATTCCTCATCACTCGGTATGGAAGTGGCAGTTCCCAAACAGGCTAATGGTCTTTTGACCAATCGCAATGGACCGCCCTGGTTTTCCAGTAGTGGCCCAGGTTAATACAGAAGATGGAACTTAAGTAATAAGGGGGGTCGGTCCAACAGAAGCTAGGAACTAAGTAAATACACCCCCATTGTAGTGTTAAGTATGGCATTAATGGAAGCAACATAAATCCTGTATGTTTGTTAAAAAGAAATACAGCGTGTATAGTATGAATGTTAGCAGTCCCTGTGCCTGGGAACCAGAAAAAAAGACTTGTGTTACAAAAGTTCCTGGTGCCCATTATTATACAACCTTGCTACCTCATCGCCCAGCTGCCTGAAGCCAGTACCCCGAGTCAAGATAATCCATGTGGAGTAGCCAAACATTGCACAATAATGTAAACTCCCTAGGAGCCAGACAGGGAGGGATACAATCATAAAGTTTACAATGCTGTGTTTTATGTGATGATTCATCACGGGTCGGGAGGGTCCTGTCTCCATTTGCCCCTGCCCCCCCCCCCCCAAGATAGCGCCCCTGGGAAGTGCCGGGAGGTAGTTACACTAATGTCTTTCACCCCCTCCCTCATTCTTCCCCAGTCTCTCAACCCCCAGTCTCTTTCTCTCCCCCTTGCCCAGTGTCTCTCTCTTCCTCTCCGCCCAGTCTCTCTCCCCCAGTGAATAAAATAAAAGAATAAAGTGCGCAACCCAAAACAAAACTTAACCGTGTTCAATCAATGTCAAACCATACACCATATATTAAATCCTTGAAAACATAAGTCTAGTCCAAACTAGTACTAAATAAGGCACTACCCTACAGTGGAAGTGATAAAAAATGAAACCATACAAAACCGTTGGTGTCAGCATATGCAGCTATAATTAAAGAGTGGCTCAGCACTCCCACGCACTAAGACAAAAAAAAGCGCAAGACGCAAATGGTGAAGTATAGCAAAATTCTTAATTCAGTGATAAGGAGGTAAGTATTCTGCGTACGTCATTTATGAAAATCATAAGCATTCACGTGTAATAATACACGAGGTTACCGCACACTCGTCGGCAGGGGTGATGGTTCCAGAGAAGTACCCCAACGGATCCTTTCCTGCTGTTATTCCAACATCATCTGTCTCTCACGTGATTGAAGAGAATTTCAGTCTCCTCTTTTCTGAGGAGGTTGTAAATGTCTCAACTGAAGCAATCGTATCTACATCTGTTAAGGATCATTTTAATATTTTAGAAAAATTGTTATCAGAAGAGAATAAGCTATGGTTAGAAAAAAGGACAATGCAGAGTTATATGGATTGTCATAGGATTCCGAGAGGTCTGCGAGTTCTAAAAAAAACCACATTTGGGAAAGAGAACGCACATTTCATGAAAGAATGGAATCGCATTCTTGATGCATGCTCAATGGACTTGATGAGACTGATTATTTTTGAAAGGAGCCGAAATATTAAGAACTTAGAGAAGGATATTCTTGAGACCATAGAAATACTCGAACCATTAGTCATTGACAATGATTGTTCAGAGTTAGAACATGATCTCAAGGGTAAACTTGAAAACGAGGAAGCTCCTTAAAATTAAACATGAGAAGTTTCTACGTGACAAGGGAGACTATATTAATAATAGGCAAAGAGATTAGGCCAAAAAAGAGGAGAGAGGTAGAGTTGTGAGTCAAATTTATGTTCCTAATAAAAGGGACAAGTCTAACTCCTCCCGCTCAAGACAGAGAGACCCGTATGATCAACCATATGTCTCCAATGACCAGTCACGTGGAAACTTCCATGTGAACGGTGGTGGGAACAATACAAGGGGTTCCCACAGCCAGTATGATAATCATGTCCGCAATCCCAACTTTAGAGGGAAAAATTATATTAGAGATTTTAAGCCAAATTTTAAATCTAACCCCCATCAATATCAACAAAAAAGTTATAAAGAATATGCTCCAGCGAGAACTGAATCTTACACATATTCACCTAAGGTTTTACCTAAACGTAGTGTCTACTCACGTTCACCAAGTCGTTCTTCACCGTCTTTTTTAGAAATGGTGAAGACAAGATTGGCACCCCCAATAGAGAAAGAGGTGAAGGTAAAAAATATCACATTAGATCCACCCCCATCTCGACAGAGAAAAAGGTCTCTGTCAGACGAGGAACAAGAGGCGTGCCCTTGTCCAAAAGAAAAGAGAGTCATCAAGAAGGGTCCCCCCAATAGAAAATGGTAATTTTAATCTCTCAACCAACATTCTGACACAAGATCAAGTCAGAGTGTTGAGTAGGGGTCTGACCTTTTCACGAACTTGTGGACCGAACTCGTTTCAACTGTTCAAAGACCTCCACAAGTTCACACGAAACTTAACATTAAAAAGGCATTTTTTTTAAAACGAATTGGAGTCAGCTCCACCTTCTGTTTCATTAATCACAGATGCACAGGCTACTCCTATTTCTCAGAACCCTATACCAATTATTAGACATACAGCTTTTAAAAATCAATCTAAATTTTATCCAGCCCAATCAAAAGGACACCATATAGATGCATTTTTTACAGTGGTAAATAATGAAATAGGTGCTCTAGTAAATAATTTTGACATAGTCAAGGTAACACAAAATTTAAATGCAAAAGAAAATTTAGCCTTGAAAATGCTTAAAGATAATAAAGATCTGATTATCAGACAAGCAGACAAAGGCGGGGGGGTGGTGTTACAAAACCGTAAGGATTATGAACAAGAAGCACATAGGTTATTGTTTGACACCACCTTTTATAAAAAAAAATTGCAGAAAGACCCCACTTTGGAATATCAAGGTAAGTTGAAAGTTCTTCTAGAAGAAGCTATCAACCAGTCTGTCATTACCGATGTTGAATTTTCTTTTTTGTATCCAGTGTTTCCAAGGATACCAATATTTTACCACTTACCGAAAATTCATAAATGCATCATCAATCCACCAGGACGACCCATCGTTTCAGGGATACAGTCCCTGACTGCAAATGTGTCTCAGTATGTCGATTTCTTTTTGCAGACATATGTAGTTCAATTACCATCCTACATTAAGGATTCTACTACAGTCCTAAAAATCTTCCAGTCGTTTGAATGGAAGAGCAGCTACAGATGGCTGACCTGTGATATAAAAGCCCTATATACCCACATTCCCCATTCTAAAGGCCTAGATACTATTGAGGCATGTATGAAACAAGATCCTCAATTGCATTCTCTAAATAGGGAGTTTATCCTCAAGTGTATCAACTTTATATTGAAGCATAATTACTTCATGTTCCTCACCGATTTCTACATACAGGTTTGCGGAACTGCTATGGGCACTCGTTTTGCCCCCAGTTTCGCAAACCTGTATGTGGGAAATTGGGAGAGCCATTGTATCTGGGCCAATAACCCTTTCGCTACTAACATCATCATGTGGCGACGGTATATAGATGATGTCCTGGTTGTCTGGGACGGAGACAGTGAATCGGTCCACCAATTTGTCTCCTACATGAATAAGAATGTATATAATCTAGAGTTTACACATCTAACAGATATAAGTACTATAAACGACCTAGATCTTAAATTAACATCTACAAAAGAGGGACGGGTAGTAACAGAGACTTTTTTTTAAGGAAGTTGACACTAACAACCTTTTAATGGCCACAAGTAATCACAAGGATACTTGGATTAGAAATATACCCAGTGGCCAATTCATGAGACTTAAGAGAAATTGTAGTGATAACGAGACTTTTATGAAACAAGCGTAGTTATTGTTTGGGCGTTTCATTGAAAGGGGCTATAGCACCGACCATTTGAAGAGAGAATTAGGAAGAGTGCAGCTTATTGATCGCAATGATCTGTTGATTCAAAAAAGAAAGGGTTTATTTAAGGATAAAATAAAAGAAGTAGATGTAGCATTCGTGACGGATTATAACACAGCCTATAAATCAATTGAGAAAGTGGTTTCCAAACACTGGGATATCTTGAGCAACGACCCAATTTTGGGCGAACATCTGGTAAAGAGACCAAGGTTTATATATAGAAAAGCCTCAAATCTAAAAAAAACATTTTAGCTCCCAGTGATATAGGAAACCAGATACATTCAGCGACTGCAAAAAATTGGCTAGATAAGAAACCTAAGGGAAATTTTAACTGTGCCAAATGTTCGGTTTGTAAATATATGCACATGAATCGTAAGACTTTCGTTTCAAAAAAGACTAAAGAGGTTTTTAGTATAGAAGATTTTATTACATGTGATTGGAACTTTATAGTGTAATCCACTGGTACATTCTAATAAATACACTATGTGGGGAGAACTAAACGTAGCCTTAAAGTAAGAATTCAGGAGCACATTCGCAATATAAAAAATGGTTTTGAGAAACACAGTGTCTCAAGACATTTTTTAACACATCACCAGAAAGATCCCTCATTTTTAACCTTCATTGGCATTAAACATGTGCCACGGAATAGGAGAGGGGGGGGACAGATTAAAAGCCCTATCTGCACAGGAGTCTTATTGGATACACAAATTCGATTGTATGGCCCCTAAAGGGTTAAATGAGGATCTGGATGTGTGGGCATTTTATTAGGGGTTTTAGACCTTTTAAATAGACCATTTTTTCGATATGGTTTTTATTGTTTTAGTAAATGCGGCAAGTCAACTCCATTGAGCAAGTGTCTGACCTCTTAGTGTATTGTCTGTAGGGTTTATTCTCTTGTTTATATGTTATTATAACGTATTCTGTGTGTAACTGACCTGTTTAAATTATGAATGATATGTTTCTAACAAGCTCTCTTATGTTGTCTTTTTATTTTTCTTTCTGTTTTTATTTTGCAGAGAATATTTATTAAAGATGTGTATTAAGATGATTTTAATTAATTGTAATTATGTATATCGATCGAATGTCACGCCCCTAATGATGAGTAAATACACTGATTGGTCATTTGTTCCAATTGTCTGACCAATGATGTTAGAGGTTTATGTATTTAATGCTCGGGGTTTGTGCCATTAATTTATCCCTGAAGAAGAAGCGTTACAGCTTCGAAACGCGTTGGATTGATTAATGCTATGATACCTTTCTAATCGGAGTATTAGTACTGTATGCGGTTGCTTTTTAAGTGCCTTGTGTGCATAGTGTTTTTTCCCCTGCACGGCGGTTGCGTTCACTTCCGCCCTGGTACACTCTGCTCTGCCTCCGGCCCGACGAGTGACGTAATCGAGGCGCGCGAGCCACGAGGTGGAACATCACAACTGTATGCCGGCTGCACTCTCACAGTGAGCCTACAACCACACGGACGTGTGTGATAGGTTACAGAGACTCCTGTTCTACCACAGAGACTATCTCCTGTTACGTGGATAAAGCACAGATAGGACATGACAGTGCTGTTGCGCCACATACCTTTGAAGTGCTTCAGACGCTGGCTGCAGACTAGCATCACGTGAGAGACAGATGATGCTGGAATAACAGCAGGAAAGGATCCGTTGGGGTACTTCTCTGGAACCATCACCCCTGCCGACGAGTGTGCGGTAACCTCGTGTATTATTATACATGAATGCTTATGATTTTCATATATGATGTACGCAGAATACTTACCTCCTTATCACTGAATTAAGAAATTTGATATACTTCACCATTTGCGTCTTGCGCTTTTTTTTGTCTTTTTTCTCTTCCTCAGTCTCTCTCCCCCTTCTCCCAGTCTCTCCCTAGTCTCTCTCCCTCCCTCAGTCTTTATCTTCATCCCTCCCTCGCTCTAATCTTTCTCCCCATTCCCCAGTCTCTTTATCTCTCCCCATCTCTTTATCTCTCCCCACTTCCCCACTCTCTCCTCACTCCACCAGTCTCTCACTTCCGCCCATGTCTCTCCGTCCCGCCCATGTCAAGTCTTGCGTAACTGTGGAGTGGATCCCAGTGGCTGGAAATGGCAAGACAGGCACAACCGTGATATCGAAGTCTGGGACACAGGCAAAGTCCAGGGCAGGCAGAAAGAGGCGTAGTCGGTAGGCAAGCAGGGGTCTGGTATCGATATCAGGAACAACAACGTGCAATGAGCTAGTCTTTACAGGAAGCACCAGAATAAACAAGCAAGGAGGAACAGAAAGGGGAGTTTTATATAGGTCTGGCTGGAGGCATGGGACATGTGCAGGTGATTATATAATTATGATCTGTATTGAGGTGTCTGCAGACACTGGCAGCCAGGATCAGCAGTCCTGTTGGCAGCGAGGAAGAACTGCCAGATAGGAGCAGGAAGGACCCAAGTTCAACACGCATCAGGGAAGTCTCTGACACCCCAGTGTCTCCCCTTCCCAGTGTCTCTCTCTATCCCTGTCTCTCTCTCCCTGTCTCTCTCTCCTTCCCCCAAGTGTGTCTCTCTCCCTTCCCCCAGTGTCTCCCCCGAGTATCTCTCCATCCCTCCCTCTCCCCCAGTCTGTCTCCCTTCCCCAATTATCTCCCTTCCCGTACCACAGTCTCTTTATCTCCACCCCTCCCGTTTCTTTATCTCTCCCCCAGCTCCAACACTCTCCCCTCCCTCAGTCTCTTTCTCCTCCCTCAGTTTCTCTCTCCCATCCCATGTCTCTCTGTCCTTCCCCTTTGTGTTTCGTCTCCTTCCTCCAGTGTTTATCTCCCCTCCCTCCATGTTGTAAATATATACACAAACACACACACACGCAGCTTACCTCATTGACAGCACACTGCAGCCAGGGAGAGAAGGAGCAGCGCAGCGCCACCTAATGGCCAGATGAGTCATGGCGCTGTGGCCCCTGCTTCCTGCAAAACCAGGACATTAAAAAAATTGCCGGCACCCCAGGACAGTGAATTAAAAGCCAGGCTAACGCATACACGCCTCTAGTCAGCATCCCAATGATGTTATAGGAGGAATAGAGCCACAATACTTCAGAAGCCCTGAAGACATATTTGAAATTATTGTGCTACACAATCATAGCTATACAAAAAATGCAAAACATGGGGGGCTGTTCTTTCATGCACCTATGAGTATTTTTTCTAATGTTTCTTGGCTGCAAAGCCGGAGCAAAATCAGCATCACATTTATCAAAGAAAAGGAATCCCATAGAAAGCAATGGGATTATATTTTTAAATCTGGATAATTGTTTTTCAGTGGGGGCACAGTAACCTCCCCTAGTCTGTACCCCTTGTAAACAGCTATTTCCTAATGTGGGAACAAAACAGAAACCTACTGTTTATCTGTAAAGATTAACATATTTCTAGGTTGTTACATTAAAAAAAACAAGTTCTGTTCTTTTGCAAGAAATGGTCTTGTGAGTTTTCAAACGCTTTAATAAAATCCAGTAATTAAAAGTGAAAACACAGGCAGCATTAATAAATCATTATCATATCAACAGGATTATGTTATTACCAGCCACCTGCAGAAACTTTAGAAATAAATAAAATGACAGCGAACTGGTCCAGCACATTAACTTTGCTGAAATAATACATTAAATGTAATTGCCCACAATCCAACCGTACATAGGCAGAAGCGCAACTGTTTTATTATTAAATGACATTAATCCTTTTTTTCCAGTAGTCTTCGTGATGGATGTAACTTGTTTTTTAAAAGATGACCCAGAGTATATTCCTTATGTGCAAAAAATACAAGGTATTACAATATAGGTTTGTATAATTCTGCAATGTCCATTCCTTCTTTAACCTTGATGATTTGGTTGATCTAACTAATACAGTAATCTGGCCTACATCTGATTAATTCTAGTTATTATTCGGGAGTGGTCGCTTGGGTAGGTTATTAGTAGTATAGCCAATCATAAGTATTTAGGAATAACTAGGAAGGCAAGTATGAATGTATGTATATTTTTTATTTTTTATTTATATAGCTCCAACATTGCTTTACAAAAGAGACAATACAGTACAGGAAATGATAAAACAATAAGTGCAGTTAACTAAATCAGACAATAGGAAAGGAAACACCTGTGCTGGAGAGCTTACAATCTAAATTGTATGTTAACTGGCTTGTTAGGAGACTTACAGAGACAGCAGGCGAAGGAGTGAGTGCAGTAGGGGGTGTTGAAGGTGAAACTGAGCAGTAGAACAGATGGAAAGGAAACAATTATGAGCAGAGCTCAGGAGATGAGCAGGGAGATAACGAGAGATCAAAAATGATACAGTAGGTTGGAAGGAGAGCAGATAAATATAGAGCCTTGACGGTAAGAAGGAGAACTTTGTAGTTAAGCATAAACATGATGGGAAGCTAGGGGATTTAAGGAGGAGATGAGCAGAGACTATTGTGTGAGAAAGTGAAATGAATGTAGCTGCAGAATTTTGGATAGATTGCAAAGGAGAAAGTTGCAAGGCAGGGAGGTCAGTCAGCAGTAGGTTAAAAAAATCCAGATAGGAAATGATAAGGGCATGCATTAGAGTTTTGGAAGTAGATTGACAGAGGTGTCAAGTCAGGCAACATGAAGTCTTTACCCCAGGATGCTACATCCCCGCATGGGATAATCAGGCTAGTAAGCAATAGGTCTTCACCCTGCATGCGTGGCCAGGGCTGTCAAGGAATGTCTGACATTAAAAGACTGGTTTCCTGTACTTTGACTGTACTTTGCTGCCCGTACAAACTGCTGCCTAACAAAGTAATAAATAAATAAATAAAAACGGGGAGCTGCTGGGATTCCTCGACAGCTGGAGGCTTATCTCCCTCATCTCCCTCTGCGCCTGACACTAACAAGATGGCGACCGGAACCGCGCGGGACTTTTGAATTTCAGCGGTTGAAGAGAAGGGCTTGGTGGAGACAGAGTGAGTGGATCCTTTCCCCACCCCTGTACTTTCCTGCCCGTATATATCGCTGCAGAGCCGCTAGACCCTGTAACCCAGTAACAATTAAATAAATAAATAAATAAACTCCCTCATCTCCCTCTGTGCCCGACATTAACTAAGATGGCCGCTGGAGCCGCGCGGGACTGCTGAAACTGCTGAAACTGCAGCTGAAATTCGGCGGTTAAGAAGAAAGGGCTGACGACTGGGAGAGGCAAAAGAAAGAAGCAAAAAAGTGCCCAGAGAGCAAGAGAGACTCACCTGCACCTAGAGAGTGAATGACAAGTGCTCAGGAGAACTGCAACCTCAGTGTCCCTACAGTAAAAATTTCCAAAATGGCCGCTGGACAAAATTAAAGGAACCCTGCACTCAGTCAAACTAATAAACAAAGACTTTAAAAAAAAAAAAAAAGGGAAAAAGAAAAATAAGTACACAAGCACACAAACACATAAAATAAAATTATCTGACCCATCTAAGAACAATACCAATACTGGCCAGGTGGATCCCCCCCCCCCCCCTGTCAAATGTCCACAACAAACAGACATGAAACCCCAAAGCAAAGAATTAAAAAATACAATATAGGAGGACTTCCGGTAACGATGCCGCACATGGATACATAGATGGAGAGCTCCTGACCCCCTGAAGTCTAATATAACATAATAGAGGTTACTGGACCCCAAAACGCTCCTGAAATATAAATATAAGTAATATAAGTAAATAATAGGAGAAGCACACAAGATATGGCTAATCGCTCGAAGAAACAGGCGCAGCAAAGCGTCTCTAGCTACTTCCCGACAAGTCAGAGACCCGCAGGGAACTGTGGCCTACTCCAAGATGGAGACGCATCAAACTCGCGGGAAGGGCCTAGCGGTGCGACTGACAATGAAGGTGTGAATAGGGAAATAAATAAGGCATATCTTGAAGACTTGTTTACCAGGATGAGACAAGGCTTCCAGGACGATCTCTCTAAAGCAGTGCATACCCTGCAAACTGACATGAATCGCCTCTCACAACGCACAGACACTATTAAAAATAAAGTGGACAATCTGGAACATGCCCAATCATCTGTAGAAGATGAAATTAACAGAATGCAGTTCGAAATACGGGCACTCAATGAACAAGCGGAAGAACAGGAGAACCGCGACCGCAGACAAAACGTTCGGATCAGATATATCCCAGAGACGGTTGACACGGACCTGCTTCGCCCATATCTGCTAGATCTGTTTAAGGATTTGGTCCCAGGCCTTACTCTCGACAAGATGGAGATGGACCGTGCCCACAGAGCTTTGGGGCCAAGGTCTGCAGATCCCAGAAGAACAAGAGATGTCATAGTTAAATTGCACCACTACCTGACAAAGGAGGCGATCCTGAAGGCCAGCAGGGAGAGGGGCACAGTGCAGTTTCAGAACACTAAAATTGAAATATACAGTGACCTCTCAAAAAAAACCATTGACAGACGGAGAGAGCTAAAGCCTTTGACTCAAAAACTAAAAGACAACAACGTAAAATATCGCTGGGGTTTTCCCTTTAAAATTGTGGTAAATAAGGGAGGCAAATTCCATACGCTCTCCTATCCTGAGGACTGCACGCGGTTCCTACGAGGCCTGGGTCTGACGCAAGCTGGAGAAGAGGATGACGCTGGAGATGCGGAGGATACAGAGCGCCAACACCAGCAGTCAAGACCACAGCGAGCATCACAAAGGATCGCCACACAGAGGGCCCCAGCAGAGGAGGAGTAGGGAATCCCCCCCACTCATCTCATCCGCAGTACACATAAGAGGAGCACTTGCCTGGCCTGCTGACATGTGGAGCTCCAAGAAGATGCAGTTAACTTGTTATACATTTTCTTGTTAATGTATTTGCCTTTTAACTAGGTCCATTTTCTTGTTAATGTATTTGCCTTTTAACTAAGTCCAGATGACCACATGACTAATCACAGGGGGTCCGGGGTGTATCCGGGTGTGTCCATGGACGGAGCGTCCCGAGAGGTTCTCAAGGGGCACTATGCCCTACACTCCCCCATCCTTAGAGTGATGGGGGTACCCATGACGGGGCGTACATATCGCCCACTCATTCTCTTTTTCTTTTTCTTCCTTTCTATCACCCCCCCATTATTCCCTACCTACCTCCCCCAGCCCACACTAAACAGAGACAAAACCCAGCTGAGCCGAAAGGAAAGACAAGACATTGAGATTACACAAAGCAACTACGCTGATCACAAGAGGAGCTCCGAAGGCAAGTCCCCCCTCCATCGTGGGAAAATGGAGGGAAAGGTAAGACGCAATACACATGCCAATACCATAAATGTCTCTTAAAACAACACTTAAATTAATATCCTTAAATGTTAGAGGGTTAAATTCAAACATTAAAAGAAAACTTGCCCTCCAAGAGTTCAAAAAAACAAAAGGCGACATACTGTTTTTACAGGAAACGCATTTCAATACTACGACCCCCCCAAACACTTTCCAGAGGGTTTACCCACAGGCGTACTATGCGTCATGCCCCACAAAAAAAAGAGGGGTAGCAGTCTTATTTAAGCATACGGTCAAATTCTTGTTAAAACAAGAGAATGCTGACCCAGAAGGGAGATACATTATTCTCCAAGGTACACTGTCGGGAGTGGATGTCACTCTTGTTAACATTTATGCCCCAAACGAAGGCCAACCCAAATTCTTAAGAGATCTATGTGACCTTATCAACCCCCAAACTCGAACTACATTGTTATTAGCAGGAGATTTAAATATGATAGCAATGCCGGAACTAGATAGAACAAATCCCTCAGGGACTCCACATCCCCGTGTCACGGAAAAGAATGCCAGAGAATTTAGACAGATAATGAAGGAGTTCTCCCTGACAGACATTTGGAGGGCCCAGCACCAGGGGCAGAGGGACTACTCCTATTTCTCTCACCCACACCAAACCTACTCAAGGATTGATTATTTTCTGGGTACTAAAGACATCTTCCAGGCAACCTCCCAGTCAGACATAGGATCAATATCTTGGTCGGATCACGCCCCGGTCTCGCTGACACTCTCCCTCCCCTTCTATAGAACTAACCAATATAATTGGAAACTGAATGATTCTCTGTTAAACCAAGTAGATGTAGAAATAGAGATTAAACAAAAACTCAGAGAATACTTCACGCTGAATAAGGGCTCTGTAGAGTCACCAGCAATGTTATGGGAAGCCCATAAGGCGACAATCAGAGGGAATATCATCTCCATAGCATCACATAAGAAAAAAATAAAGCAAAAACTCTATAATGAGCTAGTGGAGAAAGTCCAACTTTTGGAGCAGAAACATAAAACTAATCCCTCGAAAAATCTATTCAAATTGCTAGATAAAACTAGATCTGAACTTAAGCAGACCCAAATGGATGAAGTGGAGAGGGCGTTACGGTGGACCAAACAAAAATATTATGATAAAGGTAATAAAGCCGACCGATTACTCGCTTCCAAATTGCGCGGTATGAGAGCTAAATCCCAAATAACAGCTATTTTGACAAAATCAGGTACGAAGACACATTGTGAGACGCAAATAGCGAACGAATTTTCGGACTATTATAACAAACTATATAACCTAAATTTTCCCAAAAATAAATCATCAGATGCAGAGGCTATCTATACATACTTGGAGGCGTGTAAACTTCCGACACTTTCGGAAAGTAACCTCTCAGACCTAAATAAAGAAATCTCTCTAGAAGAATTGATAGATGCAATTGCCCAATTAAAACCCAACAAAACGCCAGGCCCAGATGGATTCTCCAATCAATACTACAAAAAATTTAAGGCGGTCCTGGCCCCGTATCTACTCGATATGTTTAATGCGTTTCTGGAAGGAACAGTCATCCCACCATCTATGTCTAAAGCTAATTTAGCAATCATACCAAAGGAGGGGAGAGACCCACTACAGTGTGGTAACTATCGTCCCATAGCCCTCCTTAATTCGGATCTAAAACTGTTCAGCAAAATTCTGGCAAATAGATTGACCCCCATACTCCCAAGCCTGATACATATAGATCAAGTCGGGTTTATTTCCGGCAGACAGGCCTCAGACAATACTAGAAAAATTATAGATATAATCGACCATGTACATCTCTCATCCACAAAGGCCATCCTGTTGAGCTTGGATGCGGAAAAAGCATTCGACAGGATTAGGTGGGATTTCCTAGACCAAACCCTACTTAAATATGGATTTCAGGGCCCATATCTAGAAGGTGTAAGAGCCCTATACAGATCTCCCACGGCTATAGTGAAACTCCCAGGAGGAGACTCAAACCCTATAAACATAAAGAATGGTACTCGACAGGGATGTCCCTTGTCTCCGCTTCTGTTTGCTCTCTCTATTGAACCCTTGGCAGCAACAATTAGAGACGAAAAAAACATAAATGGAATTGTAATAGGAGAGACAAACTACAAAATATCCCTATTTGCCGACGACATTATCCTAACTATAGCCAACCCCTTGATTTCACTCCCGAATTTACATTCACAACTAGATAAATTTAGCAAAATATCGGGATATAAAATCAACATGGATAAGTCGGAAGCATTGAACCTAACCCTATCGGATTCTGAAATCAAATTATTACACGCAAATTTTAAATATAAGTGGAACTCCACAAAGATCAAATACTTAGGAATCCAAATAACAAGGGAGTATAATACACTATACAAACATAACTATCCACCATTATTTGAGAGGCTAAAAAATGACCTCCAGAGCTGGAACGAATACCAGATATCTTGGTTAGGAAGAATAGCCACAATCAAAATGAATATCCTACCAAGACTCCTGTATTATTTCCAGACTCTTCCTATAGATATTCCAATGCCGGAGCTTAAAAACATACAAAACAGAATTTTCCAATTTATCTGGCAAAATAAAAGACCCAGGGTAGCTAGATCTATTATGCTAGCACCAAAAGATTGCGGAGGCTTGGCAGTCCCGGATATCATTAAATACTATTTGGCGGCCCAACTCAAACAAGCAATAATTTGGAACAATGATCCAGCCACCAGTTGCTGGGTGGGACTTGAGTCTACTTATACAAGACCTCTCTCTCTCCCGGCTGCTATGTGGACCGAGAGGGGAGGAGAGACCTTCTTGGAAACATTAAAACTGGGAGCAATGAAATGTACATGGCGGATATGGTCTAGAAATAAAAATAAATATGGTCTGACAGCCAGTCCAACACTACTAACCCCTATATTCTATAACCCTGAATTCTCCCCAGGCTGGCTTCCACAGAGACTCAATAAATTTAAGACGTTAAAGTTGATGGTAGCTGACGACTTTGTAGATAACGGTATAATTCTACCACTCCAAGCGCTGGAGAAGAAACACAAAATCATAAATATACCAGTGTTTGGTTACCTCCAAATTAAGCATTACCTGCAATCAGTCTCCAAAGATTCGGCATTCAAAGATTTAACAAATTTTGAAAGACTGTGTAGGAAAGGATATTACTGTAAAGGACTGATTTCGGAGATATATCTGGGTCTGGCGCGATCAGCGGGTTGTTCCCAACATAGCTATATGATCAAATGGGCAGAAGATTTGAATACAGAGATCGATAGAGAAGACTGGGAGGACATTTGGGAGGTAGCTGCAAAAACGTCAATCTGTACCACTATCAAAGAGAATATTTATAAAATTCTATTTCATTGGTACCTAACCCCGAGTAGGCTGGCTAAGATCTTCCCCGGGTTCCCGGATTTGTGCTGGAGGGGATGCGGGCAAAAAGGAGATATGGTTCATATTTGGTGGAGTTGCCCAAAAATTCAGATATTCTGGGTCATGATACAAAGATTGATCAGAGAGTACTTGGGGGTGGAGGTTGAGGTGGAACCGCTGACCATGGTGCTGGCCAAACCAATAGATGAATTAGGAACGGCAGAAAGTAAGATGATCACTCATGTACTGACAGCTGCCCGCTGTGCTATTGCGGCTGACTGGAAAAAGGTGAATGCGCCTTCTAGGCAGACTGTCTTACGGAGACTAAGGGAAATAAAGATGATGGAGCTCCTCACAGCACAGTTGAACCAGAAAACTGACAAATTTCACAAAATTTGGGAAATATGGCCAGGAAACTAGGGAAATATATATAAATATATATCATTTATATAAATAAATACAGAAATACCAGACAAATGGGCTCGTCCTACCCCCCCCCCCCCTTCCACCCCTCCCACCCTTCTTTTTCTTCTTTTCTACGTTCTTCTCTATCCTTTGTTAAGCTCATGAGAGACGCGTGTTATATCAATTATTTTATTTCAGATGACGAACTGTTAATGCTCTTTGTTGTATGGACAATATATTTGTTATGTCTCTCTAAAACAATAAAAATAAATTGAAAAAAAAAAAAAAAAAAAGACTGGTTTCCGCCAGTGCAGCTGCAGATAGGTGTCCTTTCTATAGCATTTACTATACACTTAAACATAACTTACTGTGAAGCTCCTCCACTATCATTCCTCCAGGAACCTAAGTCTAGAATCTTCTAACTGAGTGTATATATACTCGTGATCACGTCACTATCACCAGGTATAAAATGAAAGTGGCTTAGTTTCTGCCTAGTCCCTGTATGACATGATGGGGAGTGAACTATCACTGTGTGACCCCGCCAGTTATTCCTTTAAGGTTCTTAACCCTTTAACTACTAGTAGTACATGGCATGGGGCTACATATATATCTATGAATTTCATCCATAATGTAATTTTAAACACACCTTTTAATTAATCCTATATTTAAAGTAAATCCAACGTGAAAAGGAAAAATACCCACCAATAAAGATTCTTATGCAGGCTAGAATCTAAGGCTAGCAACACAATAAACAGATTAAAATATTCTATCTAGATGCAAACGTCTTCCAGTCGCCAGACCACTCGGATTATAACTATTAGAATAATTTCCTATAACGTATATTTTCTTTAATTGTTATGTATAAATTCTCCTTCTCCTAGCTATAATTACCAGGTTGTTACTGTAATACATTTTTATTTTGTTGCAGCAATGAGAGGTTTACCACAGTAATAGCCAGCGCTTGTCTTTGTTACATAGTAGATGAGGTTGAAAAAAAACATGCATCCATCAGGTTCAACCTATGCTAAATTTAGATGACAGATACAGTACTTTATACTATATCCGTACATACAGTATTTTGATCCAGAGGAAGGCAAACAAAAAACCCCATTGAAAAATCTTCAAATGATACAATGTTGCTAGTCTGTACCAGTCAATTATAGTAGTCCCCAGTTTCCTTTCTAAAATCTACCAAAAGAGTCGAAAAGAGTTAGGACTTGTTGGGACGTGTTGGGAATTAGGTAAAAAGACAGGAGGAAATGAGAAAATTGCTTTGTAATGTGTAGTCTAGGACTGGGAGAACCCCTTCATTAAGCGGTTAATGGATATATGCAGAGAAATAGTGTGGCATGCTCCTAGATCATTATCAATGTCATCATTACAATAGATTTCTGCCGTCTGTCACCAGAGTTCTAGCAAACACAAAGTTCATTAGGTAACGAAGCCAATCCCAGAGATAAAATAGACATAATATAAGACCCAAGCAAAAAATATTGTGATGAGGCGGTCACTGCTGCCGCAAGGGTATTGAAGCCACACGCTTTGACAAAGTCACTGCTGTGACGAAACGCGTCAGAGTTCGCTCTGTAGCAGACTTTTTTTGTGTATATATGCACTAATAAACCAAATACTTTATTTTTATTGCGTGTGGCTTCAATACCCTTGCGGCAGCAGTGACCACCTCATCACAATATTTTTTGCTTTGATCTACTTCAGCTGGAGCACGCTGACTTCCTCTTCCGGTTCAGAGATCCCTGACGTCATTGTTGACCGGAGACCCGGCGCGTCAAGACTGTGAGTGCCTGCTTCTCTTGTTCTTCCTTCCCCTACCTCCGCAGTGAGGTCTGCTCGATCGTGGGTGACACCGGGTTAGGAGGGTTGTGGCGGAGGGTAGCGGTTGCTTAGCGGGTGGTCCTGAATAGGGAACACAGCTGTATTACTGCTTTCATTCCTCCTTACAATCTTATACCCCTCCCGTTGTTTGTCACGTGGCACGATTGAAGTGGGGAGTCTCATACACTTATGCTAACATTGGGATACTGGACTTTAGAGTGTTCTACTATATATGCAAATTGTTGCAATTATTGCTCTGGATTATGGATGGTATTTTGTTTGTGGACAATTTGTAGCACCAGTTTTTTCCTGTGAGAGATTCCAGGATATTTGCTGATAATATAAGACCCAAACAGTAGTACCCAAGTACAATAACTATAATTATTTAGAAGATAATGAGCTATACAGAATACTATGGCCATGCTGTAACCATCGACCTCACCTTATAAGATAAGAACTCCATGGGACGTACCAAAACAAGATTAGAAAAGATATGGAAATATTCTAATCAGTACATGGGGACACAATGGCATTACCCTACATACTCACCACCAAGCGATTGTCTTCTTCCTACCCAATTTATATAGGCAGGAAGTCAATCATCCTCCATGTACAGACCCCCATTCCAACTATCAAGTAGGAAACCACAGGGAGCCCCACATGGTCCCTCTAGCCTCCCGAGCACACTGTGCAGTCACCTAAATCTACTCAATTTGCGTAGATGGGACATGGGTTTCCTTGTAGTATTTTTATAGTATACTATATATATCTCCCAGGAGTTCATTTTGTTGGGGTAACAGAGGGTTACAGGAAACAGCTGTAGTTGTTCTGCTCATTCATGCCTCTTGGTAAAGCAGTTTGTAAATTAAATATCCAAAACTATTCTCTCTGTAGCCGGATCCTTGTCCGATCCCTTCCATGAAGAGGACAATGTATCTGTTCCAATATAAAAACAAATTATTGAAAAATGTTGTGCCTTAAATCTTCAAAATGCCTTGACACTGGAGACTCATTTTTTAATCTATTATCCGATTTATGTTGACATAAGCATTGTTTCATGAGCCTTAAATTTTGACCTATATACAATTGGCCACATGGACATTTTAGGGCATAAACAATCCAAGATGCATCACAGGCGAAGAAAGAAAGCAGTGCTAACCACTCAACCAAATAAAGTGAAGTGTTATATGTAAATAAATAAATGTGTCTGAAATACGTGTAAAATATAATACATCAAATTGTAATATAGTTAGTAAGCCCATATATAGGGGAATTACTCAAGTCCCGCTGCTAGAGTCCGAGGAGAGAGTTCCACGTCCCTCCAGAAACAAGTTGCATAACAAAGGAAATGTCCTCCAGCGTGTTGACTCAGGCAATGGTTCCAAACATCGGAAAAAAGAAGAAAAGACCGGAAACACAGTGGTATATTATGGGTAACAATTAATCCAGTGGTCCACTAGATAATATTGTAGGACATGTTATTTAAACTGATCGTGTCTCAGATCTATGTATAAGTTTATACTTCAAAACACCAAGTTGATAACAGTATCTTGAAAAAGCAGAAGAGAAAAAAAACATGGCATAATAAAGTTTAATAAACAATAAGCTGGTAAAAAACAAGTTGCACTCACAAACGGCTAATCCACATAGGCATTGTGAATAGCTGCCCAGCACAGCAAAATTCAGTCCTCCCACGCCTAATCCACTGGCGGTCCATAAAACCCAGGGAAAAATAACCAAATTCTAACTGAGAAGGAAAGTACAAATTCAGTCCTGTTACCATACCCACGGGCCCAAACTAGTTTCCTCACAATGAAAATAGCCGCTATAAAGATTTAGTCATTGGCTAGATTAAGACAAAACAGTGTCAGTGATCATGCCTCACTCGTCTTTGCAAGTGAAAAAGGAACAAGACTACTGGCTTGCGAACTGCAAAAAGGAGAATGAAAAAAAGACTGATGTACTGGAATTTAGGGATCCTAAACCAGCTACAAATGAACCCTCAATGGAAAAGGGGGATGTACTTTTTGAGGGTAAGGCACACATAGAAAAATCGGTCAGCTTAAAAAAACAATTATGTGTAAAGAAAGGGAGGCCAAGACGATAAGTCGACTGACTACCAAACAGAGATGCCATGGGGGTCGATAAGATTTAAACTCCATCCACATTGAACCACCCACGATCATTGATACTGAACCAGATGCAGGTGGTCACCCTAATCTCAGGGAAGAAAAGATCGCCTTACATATGGAAGAACTCGTGGCCAAGTGATTAAAAGAAGACTTGGTAAAATGAAAATGGGAGCTTGAGCAAAGAGTCTTCCACAGAGGTGAGGAAGCTAATCACATCGTGGAAAGATTGTGTTTGGGGAAAGTCCTCCTCGTGTGACTAAAGCGCGATGATTTCAAGCACCCTCTAGAAGAGACACTGGTTACCTGATAACAGGGGAAAGTCTATAATATTGGATAGATGCCCTAATATTCCTTTCTCCTCAGTCATCATTTCCTCTCCTAGCAAGGGCATCAGGTAGCTTACACAATCTTCCTTTACTTCTAGTCAATCTACCACTTTTCCTGGGGTTTACCACTGGAGTAGAGGCATTTTCACTGGGCGGGCTTCTTACAAGTTGCCCAATTGGCAGTAGATGATTTCTATGCAGTGTTTTGACTGAATCAGGCCCTTTCTCAAGCTTTACTTTGTACAGTAGACCGGTATCCCTTTTAGTTTCTCCAGTATGACTAGGAGTCAGGTAAGATTGTGTAAGCCACCTGATGCCCTTGCTAGGAGAGAAAGGGATGAAGTGCATATATCCAATATTATGAACTCCAGTTATACTGGGCCTTTTAGACTTTGGACTCTTTGGACTTTGGGTCAGAGGTTGGTAACAGGCATATCCTCCCAGCCCTGCACATAGGGATTTGGTGAGTAAGCCCTTACAAAGGAATAGGCTGTTTTGTTAATTTTGTATGTCACTTTAAAGCTGTGTTGTTTTTGGAATATACGGGCTAAATAAAAGCCACTCTTTATTTCCCCAATCTATGTCTCCTGGGTTGTAACTCTGCTCTCGTCTCTCACAGGTTTACACAATAGACTAGAATTGCGCCCTTTTCCAGCAACCCCCACACCAGCCTGACCTGCATGTATACGCAACGTGTGCAGATGAATCTGATCCTCACACACCTGTCCAAACAACAGGTGGTCATGTGTGCTGGAAGCCTCATCAGTCTCTGCCAGGAGGATACAAATAGAATCAGATGAGGTCAAAGACAATAAAAACATAGCTGGGGACAAAATGTGACACTGACAACAGAGTTTCAAACAAAAAGTCAAAAGAAGACCCCAAATCCACGTTAACACCTGCTTCCTCTAAAACAGGGCTACTGTACTTTACACAACAACCGGTTCCCCTGACACAGGCTGAACAGGTGCAGGAGCAGATGATTCCTCAGACATGCTTTCAATCTGAGTACTAGGCCTACTCCAGTGCCTGGTACCAGCAGGAACAGTTGTTGATACATCAACCACTGCTAGGACTCTTCTGTCCGTAATGCTAACTGAGCCTAAAACATTGTTGATGATCTCCTCAGTCTCACAGGAGTGGCACAGGGGGAGCCCCTCATTTCCTGTCTGCCACTTCAACCGCAACCAGTCATAATAAATAAAATAAAATAAAACAAATGTAACAAATTAAAAAACTATGAGAAAATAATATTAATAGAAAAGAATATTTTAACAAAAAATAGAAAAAAAAGAACTCTGTGTGTGTCTGTGTTCTGTATTGTGTCTCTTTGTTTCTCTTTTCAAATCGGTGTGGAGATAAGTGGGCGTGGCATGATGTAGCTCCGGTTGTGATTTTTAACAATGGATCCATCTGCTTGTGCGTTTTTAAAATGTACTACGGCAGATTAATCTGTAGTACTGTTATCTTACGAATCAACGACGGAATCAAAATAAACACATTCCGAGAGATGGATTATTTAAAATCCGAAAAAACTGAGCCTCATGGACGTAATTAAATTATTCCATGCGGATTAAAGTTGGAACAATCCATCCACGGATTTAAACGCGCAGAACGGATTTTGAATGAAAAACCCAGGGAAATCTGGGAAACTGATTTGGACTGGTTCTCCCATCTCTACTCGGGATGATAGTTTCCTTGGTTATTCTGAAGATAGAAGCTCTTAGCTTCCTATCTGAGTGAGAGAATTAGACTAAACAGGAGAAGCTGCCATGTAAACACTCTACTTCAGACTTGTGACCTTTTAAATGGTGCATGTCCCCTCCACTCTACCCAGGTTTGAAGCAGGGGGTCTCATGAGCTGAACCGCATTAATTTCAGCTCCGGGGACCCCCTGCTTCCCGAGATACTTACCTCCATCGTTGATGCCGATAGCAGCTCTGCAGGTTTAAATGTCCTGGTCACGCGGGCCAATAGGAAACCGCAAGGGATGATGTCACAACTTCCTATTGGCCTGCATGATGCAGGAGTTTTAAATCCACCATTTCATTAGCCCCACACAGTCCAGCGGGAGCTGCTATTAACACCCTCTAGAAAGGTCTGTATTTTGGGAAGCAAGGGGTCTCCGGAGCTGAAGTTAACACCTTTCCGGTCCGACAACCCCCCTTGCATTAATCCTATAACTAGAAAAAGGAAAGCAAGATTGCTGCTTTAAATAAAACTGAAAATAATACCATCTACACTAAAACAGGAAAAAAAATAAGTTGTTAATCTGCTTAAGTGCATTTTATTAAACTCTGTCAAGATACGTATAATTATTACTATTATTATAAATATTTTCGGGGTCAGAACAGAACCTTTCAATATTTGCTTATGTATTCACATCAAATTATTAAAGTGACTGTTTACAGTTGGGAAACGGTTGAAAAGAAAACCTACAAAGTCTTATGAGAGGGCTACACATTAATGACCACCGGGGGCCGACCAGAGAAAGATGCTATACAAGAAGCTGTAAGATCTGCATCACCAAAAGACCAAGGCAAATCTACCTGCTGTTAGTCTCATTTCATTCTCATTACCCACCTTCCAGGTCAGATCTGGAGCATAATAATAGAGATGATAAGGTGAGGGGCAGTCGCAGAATGATGTGCTTTCACAGCGCAGGTTAGCAGTTCGACCTGCTCTTTTCCACCCGTGTTTCCTCTGCTCTGTACTCTGTCATCACTGTTTCCATAGTGAACGTTTCTGTATTTTTATTTTACAGCCTGTACTGCACAACACGGCAGCAGATACATTTTTTACTATTTGAAAACCCCTTTACAGTGACACTGAATATTATGAGTACAAATTCATTATTTCTCCCCTTTTTGTTTATGAAACAATATTCCGAATTTAAATTACGTTACCTTGCAAGAAAAACCTTCCGGCAATTTGGTGGCTTTTCCGGCACTTTGCCAATAGCCTTTTTATAGTATAGTGCCAGGAACTGTACAAAAAATACCCAAAGTACAATCTTCAGATGTAGACTACATTATTACTCCCGTTAACGTGATGTGATATATTAATGCAACCGCATTACTACTGCAAGTGCCGTTGAAAACAATGTTAACACGTGCAATATCTCCTTAACGCATTTGATATTTGCAGCATTATTTCTTGCCGGGTTCCATGTTAATAGGGGTAATTACGCAGGCTTCATCTATAACTACTGGGGCTAAATTATGTTTTGCTCACTCCCATTTATACCTCTGTTAAGTAAGATTTCCATATTCTGGCAGTTCCCAGGTGTAGAAGCTTCTTGGAAGGGGCTGGTACCCGATATCAACAGAAATAGGGCAGAGAAGACAACGGGACAGGAGCGCACTCACATCCAAGGGTATATAAAAAGGGGAAGAAAAACAAACATAAAGTGCAAAAAAGTATGATGATATTGGTTCGTATAGAGTAATAAATATTTCACTCACATTTCAGTGAGCGATAAAGGCTTTGTGGTTATTAGGAGTGACCACCTCATAC
The DNA here is from genome assembly GCF_040206685.1 of Ascaphus truei. Taxonomy (NCBI): domain Eukaryota; kingdom Metazoa; phylum Chordata; class Amphibia; order Anura; family Ascaphidae; genus Ascaphus; species Ascaphus truei. The sequence goes on from NC_134487.1 coordinate 36,080,160, forward strand.
GATGTTTCAATGATGATGTCTGCCAGGAATGTGGGGAGGAGAATCCCACAACATGAAAAGTAGGGGACACAAGAAATAGTGCAGATAGCTTTATGACATTAAAAAAATTGCAAAGTAATAAACTCACAAACATAAGTCGGGTTCAATTATTGGGACCACCCTGGGTTAGAAAATGATGAAAGTCCAGCACTCCCTACTTCGCTGGGGATCCACCGGTTGCGGTCGTCCACAGTGGAGATTGCAGGGAAGGAAGGACTAAATCATTTGCTGAACGTCCCTCACCCAATGCATTTCGTCCTTATCAGAACTTCCTCAGGTGTCAGATGCTGTGTCAAAAAAATATAATAGGGCACTCTAGACAGGCTCCGATCCTCTTCATTTTATGAAGGATTTTGCCTCCCCAGGCAAAAAAAAAAAAATCCTGCTCTGACGAATGCTACCAGGATTGGCTTTTATTCGAAACAGTGTATTGTATGACCAATTGTAATAGCTATGTGATATTGATTTATTGAAACTGTGCCCCCATCCCTGTTTTATTTGTGTACCTGTAACTCTCACCCACCCTCTCCCCCTTTTCATTACTGTACCCCTAACTATTTGAAAATACAATCAAACACAACGATTAAAGAAAAAAGGTAAAAAGGAAAAATAAAATCTGCCTTTTTGTGTCTGAATGGCCAATCTGCGGCGGATTCTAATTTCATCGAAAATATTGCTCATCTCTAGAAGTGAGGGCACATATATATGTTTATAGGGCATGATGGCTCTTGATCTGTCCAGGGATTGAAGGGAGCATATGTTCTTGATCTGCAACACGAGAGTAGTGAAGATCTGAGTCAATCACACAGAAAGCCCTATTCATTGCATTGCGACGTTTTGTGTGTTAGCACCCGATCAGCCCTATTCCCACTTGACAGAATAAGGGTGTGTGACCCCTACTTAGTATACTTTGATGTCTTTACAATGCTGAGCAACATCATACTCCCATTGATCTTTAATCAAGCTAAATTTTTCTCCATCATGAGGAAACTGGTTTTACACCATATTAAACAAAAGGGCCTGCAGTATGAAACCCACTCCAGAGGCATCATTTTCGTGCATTCTAGGAAAATGTATATACTCGTCTAGGGATATCTTTCTTGCCCTGCCCAAACTTTGTACCTAATCTAATATAGTAAATCCAATTAATAAGTTCAGAAATGGTCTCCCTCTCATGCTGCCTTCCTTGCTTAATGTCACCCAACTGCATATTTCTACCAGCTGCTCTGCACCATGGCATCACTCATCCCAGACAGTGTTCCTGTTGCTGCTTGCAATGTACTACTGTAGTTGCCTTTAAAGGTCTTTAACATATGTAGCGGGGTTCCCCTTTACCTGTCCAGAGGAGGGGGAGCTGACCTACATCGACCCGCTGGTGCCCCGAGTGATCTGAGGCTCCGTCTGATAGAATCGGGGGGAAAGTTGTGGCGGCCATCTTGGAATGGCTCCACAAGTAACCAAGCGGAACTAAAACTCCCAGAAGCCTCGGGGTGGGGATAGGTCACATGGGCCGTACCAGCCAAAGAGGCGTGACCGGCCATTTTGAGAGCTCTCTATATCCTCCGTGGGGCAGGAAGCACGCAGTCAGTCCTGAGGGAGCCAGCAAGGAGGACGTACGTGTTCAGGGAGCAAGTAAGCTCCTGGACTAGTCCAGAACTTTGCCCCAAGGTCCCTATTAGGCCCCAATCACTGTTTTAGTGCAGTATTGTAGGCAAGGCCCTAGACAGGCGCTTCCTGTTAGACATACACAACCCGCCGCACCACCGCGCCGTTGGACAGACGTCCACGTGGCGACCTGCGGCCTTCGGACGAGACCACACGTGACCACCACCTGTTAAGCGTGAGGGGAATTTTGTAGACCCCTTATCGTCGGACCATGGATGCGGCTCTGCTAACAGAGGATTACCCTAATTCCCTGTCTGTAGCTAGGAAGGTACCCACAGTGCACCACCACACCTCAGGGAAGGTAGTGCTACCTTCACACACTTTGGGGTGGGAATTGTTCTGTAGACATGGGGGTTCTAGGTGCCCAGCGCACCCTCAGTACTTTTGGGGGAACACACAGGGGTACTGTGGTACTGTGTTATTGTGTTATTCTATTGTGTGTGTACTGTATTGTTTGCATACTGTGGGGCCGCAGTAAAGACGTGTTATACAATATCTGTTGTGATATTGTTTATTGCTGAGTATTTTGTTTCCTATGAGGAGTCAACCCACCATGCTGGGATCCTCATAGGTGGAGGCGAGGCACCGTGAGGTATAGCACCCCAGGCTCCCCGGAAGCGGAGGCGTTGGCCTCCTGTGAGCCTCACAGGTAATAGCAGCATGCGTAATCGCCGGCGGTTTCCCTTAGGCATAGGGGAAAGGGGGTTACACATATATGTGGGGGCAAAACTTGTGTTTCCGTTATTTTATTCTCAGTTGTACTGTTTCAATTTTGGCAAATAAAAAAAAAAAAGCAGGAGCGGAATTGGCACCAAAACTCCTAAATTTCAGCCTTATTCTATTTATGAGCATCTCTGTTCAACTTCTAGATTAATAATAATGCTTTGTTTACAATGTGCCAATGTATTTAGCAGCAGAATACAATATGTGGTTAAAAAAAATACACTATATACTAATTGTTAAATCACTTTTGAAGTGTGATTACATGTTGCTCAATGCAATCTGTATTTGTCCTATTGATTGCAATAAGCAGGAACCTTCCACACCAGCCATCACCAACCATTGACTCTCAATCCCAGTACACACACAATTGAACACAGTGGCCTAAACTTTACCTGTCTGTGATGTGAATATTTCAAACAAAGTTTAAGGAAGAAAGCAATCAAGACAACAAATGGAAGTACAAAATAACGGCTTTCTGTTTGTACTCTGCTGGATGAGAACATTCGAGTTAGTTGCAGCCAACAAGTGATGATCAAAGTTTTCCTGTATGTTGCTGTGGTGACTACTGCTCCACAGGTCTGTCTGTGTGGCAATGAGGACGATTATTTAATTGCAAAGGAGCATCCCTTGCTTTTTTTCTGCCCTCTGTATCCCCTGCAGAGTTTAGATGAAAGAAAACAAGTTGGCAGTAATTCCATGTAAATGCTTTGCAGACAACCAATTCTCATGAATCTCCCCACTTGCAGCAGACCTATCTTGTGTGAGGTTTGATCCCTGTTACAAACTAATGATCTCAGATGTGTCGATCAGATGCTTTTGATAGATGGTCTAAAATTCCCCAGTTGATAAAGTCAGGCTTGTATTAAAAAGCTTAAATTATATAATTGTTTCTAGGAGCAGTATAGATGGACCCACCTCCTGCCCAAAACATTTCTAAGCATTTAGCCTAATTCAATAAAAAATCATTGCGGCAACAAAATCATCAAAAATAGTCCCAAAAACAGTCTTGTCACTGAAAACAGACATGAGTCAAAACTTTGATAAAATAACCGAAAAAACTACTGATAAAGCTCCATCTTGGGCTACAACTGTCAAAGAGGACTCCAAATCTCACGGGACTTGGCATTTAGTATTGGCAATGCTGTTGGGATGCACTGTACTGTAGAGAGGAACACACTGAGCATAAGTAGTTGGAGGTTTGTGAAAAAGGGCTTTGTTGTTACATCGATGGGATCCCAAACATGCTTGAAAATGAGAGGTATCTCTCTATGTACTTTTTCCCCGGTTAACTTATTTTATAAATAAATAAAATAAATAATTTACAGATTTATCATGAGAAATGTTGTCCTGTCAAATATGTTTGTGAGGGTCTGTGATTTTGGGTGATTGTGCCTATTGTATGTGTGTGAGATTGGTACTGTTTGTAAGTATAGGATTCTGTCTGTTGTGTTTAGTGTTATTTAAGTGAGTTACTCAGGATGGGGGTTTGTAGGAGTGTATGTACTGCTTACTCATGCATATCTGTCCATTTCCCAATTGTCTTTTTTTAAATATTATTATTATTTATGTAAAGCATTTTCAGGTTACAGAAAGAAAAAAAATCATAATAAATTAGACAAATACAGGTAAATAACAGCATCAATGTTGTCTTAAATCGTTCTGTTAGTGACATCATGATTACTGTTATCTAAGCAAAGTAAAATAAACATTTACAAAATAATATAAAATAAAATGTTAAATAAAATGATGACATAGCTATAACATATTCAGTGTTTGTTTTTCATTTATATTGTCATTTCGAGTTCATCTTAAAGCTGCAGTTCAGTCTTTTTTTTTTTAATTTATTTTTTTAATTCAATATTTTTATGTGGGCAATCTCTAATTACCTAAAGAACTGTATAGCTGCCAGTCAATTCGTTCTCCATGTATTGATCGGCGAAATTTGGCGACATCTTTAGATATGGGATATGTTTTTCATCTGCTTCTGTCAGTCAGTGGAAGATCATGAATATTCATGAGCACTCCTGCACTGACATGTGCAAGAGGGAGGGCAGGGCTCACAAAGGGTTGTGCCAGGGCTTGTGACAGGACATGAAGGGGTAGTGCCTTAGTAAATGGTTGTTAAAATAGAATACAAGAAAATTCGTCTTTCGATGTTGTTTTTTTAATAACAGAAAATGCTAAAAGTATTTTTTCTTACTACAGAACTGATTTATTTAAAAAAACACATATGTAGGATATTGACTGAACTGTAGCTTTAATATGCATCCCTCTAATTTATCCTGTTGGTGATAATTTAGCCACGGTATACATATTTCCTGAAATTTATCTAGAGTCATGCATTGTGTGTGTACACTTCTCCATCACCATCATTTCCCATACCCTTTCTCTCCATGTTCCCACTGGAAGTGCAGTATCCTGTTTCCAGAATGCAGTTTTGGTTCACCTCGCGGTTATTATTAAGTGTAAAATGAGAGATTTCTTTAGGGGGTAATCTGGAATTCCATGCTTATTTAGTGTAACCCCTCTTATTTACATCAACCTCAAATTATAATCCTGATGATGAGGTGGGGGCCTGAATCCTTATGCCTATTTGACTACCACACATATGTGAGCAAGTAAGGGGACACAACACTTGGATATATATATGCATACATACACACATACATACATACATACATACATACATACATACACACACACACACCTGATTTATATATACAGTATATCTGCATTCAATCTGAACCCCTTCAGTTTACATCTGCGCCACCCCAAAGGCGGACAGCCTTTAGCGCTGCCAAAGGGTGTGAGCAATTTGCTGATGTTTGGTGATGTTAAAGCTTCTCTATTTCAATCTGAAGCTCACCAGCCCTTTTATCCCCTGTTCCCATTTTTCCAACTCTATCTGTCCATGAAATGTCTATGAATTGACTGTAAAACCTGCTAGGGGGCAGTGTGCATGTGTTGCTTGCCATACACAAGGGGTTACATCCTCCATTTACTAAAATTTTGATGTCCTCATCAACCAGAATAAGACCATCTTTGTACATGTATCTAAGCTAACAAATGTCTCCACTCCATGGGGACAAAATCATAGGTACGGTGGAACCAACACACAGACAGTTCTTACAGATTGCATTATTATTACACCACCTATTCCTAATGTCATTGGTACCACACATTTAGTCATGGCTGGGGATACCTGTCTACACTCCTGAAGAATCATATGTCGGTCTCATGGGAGGTCAAGTCTCACTCTAGGGACATGGCGAGAATACCGGGGGTACTACTGTTATTTCCCCATGCTTTTCAGAGGGACCACATGGTACTGGTGAATCGTGTTCTGTGGACCCTACAATTGAGGGGCGCTTACCACTATCTATCACTGACATAATTGTGATCAGGTGATTTCTTAGGCCTGTATATTTAGAGACAGAGAAGGGGGGCAGTATCCCATCTTTAAAGTAGCCCATTTTAAAAGGTACGCAATGTGGGAACATGAACAGGACAACTGCACACCTATGAGTCTTGGATTCTGGAGTTGAACTGAGTTGGAAAGGAGGACATCTTCAATCACAGACTCAATAAGACACAGCACTCTTTACGCTAGAGCACCACCATTCATAAATTATATTTGTATCTGTGCCCTTTGGCTCCACTCCACAATACACCCTGCACTAAAACACACCCCTACAAATCCTCCTCACACATCCTGTTTCTTTCCATGTTTCTCCTCCTTGCTCCTGGGGATCTCTCTCCCAAACCTGGTCCCTGTCTTATTTCTACATGCTCTCATCCTCGCCTCCCACATCCAACTTTTCCACCTCATGGTGTAAACCCCTGCAACCTCATACCCATCCCCTCTCAACCTCCCTTCCCTCTCCCTTTCTCCTGTACCCTTTGGAATGTTCGCTCCCTTTCTAACAAGTTCCGATCTGTACATTACTTCTTTTTCTCTCACTCTCTGCTACTTTTTGCTATAAATTAGACTTGGCTCACTCAGTCTGACTCTGCACTGGAAGCTGCCCTCCCTTATGGTGGTCTTTCTTTCTCTCAAGCTCCGCGCCCTGATGGCGCCATTACCAAACTCTTCCTATACCACCTCTCTTTCTTTTCCTTCCTTGAGGCTCACACCGTCCAGCTTTTTTCTCCTCTCCCTCTACACATAGCAGTCATATATTGCCCACCTACTTCTACTCATCTCCCTTCTGTCTTTATCTCTGACGTTGAATCCTGGCTCTCAATTTTTCTCTCCTCAAACTCCCCTTATCTTCTCTTTAGGGACTTCAACTGCCATACTGATGACCCCTCCCTCCTTTGGGCTTCCTGCTTTCTCTCTCCAACCTCTTCTCTTGGCCTTTACCAATGGACTGCAGTCTGCATCCACATGGATGGCCACTACCTGATTTTCAGAAAAAACTTCTCTCTCTGATTTATCCATTTAACTTTTTCCTCTCTCTGACCATTACCTCATCTAATTTTCTCCTACTCAATTCTCCCCTTCTCCACCTTTATCTATCCCTCATTTCTGCATAGACTTGCCTTCTATAAATCTACTGTCTCTTGACTCTATGTTGCACTTCTCCCTCTCTGCTCCGCTATAGAATCTGACCACCTGATCATGAACCTATCCGTCTCTGTTGATCTACATGTCCCTCTTTCTCTCTGCTATTCTTGCCCTTCTAACCCCAGACCATGGCTAAACTCCTCTGAACGCCTCTAGTGGAAATCTCATACCCTCGCAGACTTCCTTCACTGCAAATGTATCCTATCCTGTTTCAACTTTGCCCTCTCCCAGGTGAAACAAACCTACTTTTCTTCACTAATCAGTACTAGTATAACCCAGGGGCATGCAAACTTTTTTTGCTGCGCCCCCTCTGCCTGTGCTGGTCCGGTGATGCGCCTTCCCCCCCCCCCCCCCCACTTACCTCACACGGTGTCAGATGAAGCCACGGGTGACGTTACGTGACCTGCGGCGTCATTTGACGCCTAGCTACCATGGCAACCGTGACGTCACATGACCCCGCAGCATCATTTGATGCCGCGTTGCCATGTTCACGCGCCCTGAGGCCGGCAGAACCTTGGTAAGTAGAGGTTGCAGAGGCCTCGCGCGATCCCACGCCATTTAATTTAAATGCCTTGGGGGAGAGCACGGCACCTCTGCAACCACCCGCGCCCCCTCAGAAACATCTCCCGACCCATCTGGTGGGCGCGCCCCCCAGTTTGCGCACCGCTGGTCTAACCCCACGCTGCCTCTTCTCTGTCCTTCATCTGTTATAGGTTTTTCTTCCTCCATTTCACCAAAGAACTTTTCTAACCATTTCAAGAAAAGGTGGATTCTATTTGTCAAGACATCTCCTCTATATTCACCTCATATTCTACACCTCCTCTTCCTAACTTTTCTCCTGCCTTCCTGGACTATTTTTCCTCTGTCACAGAGGAGGACATGTCACTGCTGATCTCCTCTTCTCCCTCTACCACTTGCCCTCTTGACCTCATTCCCTCCCACCTCCTCAAACCTTTTACTCCCACTCTGGTACCTTTCCCACTTCCTTCAGGCACGCAACAGTTTTACCCTTAACCTTAGGTGAGCTTCTTTTTCAGCACAGGCATCTCTCCCTAACTAATTTTGAGGGAGGTTCGGGGGGATATATTTACTACTGGAGACACTGCTACAACTAATCTCCTCCTCATTCTTTTGTAAAATCAATCTTCTGTAGGTCATTTATGGTTGAGGTTGTATTTCCTGTCTTTCTACAGGACTAATTTGTGTGCAGATTATATCATTTCTGTTTAAAAAAAAAAAAGGTTTGAAACTCCTCCTTAATTTCATGTGAGTTGAGTATTAGCATTCCTTATTTAATTCTTAGGCTATGCACTCCTGGTTATTTTATTTTGTGCTGCTAATCGTTTATCAGCTTTATTTTTGTTTCATGCATACATGTGCCTTCTATATAATTATTAGATTGTAAGCTCTTCGGGGCAGGGACTCCTTTTCCTATATGTTACTTTTATGTCTGGAGCACTTCTTCCCATTATGTGTCATTTGTATTACTTGTTATTTATATGATTATGTCACGTGTGTCACTGCTGTGAAGCGCTATGTACATTAATGGCGCTACATATAAATAAAGATATACGTACATAATACATAAAGTAACTCTTTAAACTTGCCCTTTAAAACAATGATTTTAGACAAATAAATAATCCAGCCTAGTGTGTGTTTTCTGTAGATTGGAATGGAACGTGTAATCTTTACAAAATGGGTCTATAACTCTCCACGAGTCTACCAATGTGTACTAAAGCAGTAACCAATTGTTCTTCATTTTCCATTGCTTAACATTGATTTACCAGATGTACTGTCTAATTATGGGTTAAGTGCTATATTAAAATCCACACTTAGTATTAATAGTCCTTCCTTGAAAGCATGCAACTGCATTAGTGTTTCTTCTAAGAATACTTGTTGTCCTGTGTTTGGGGCAATATGTCCTGTATTGGCTAATGTCCTTGGTCTATTGCCATGCAATCCTTTAACAAAACATATTTCCCTTCACCATCCACCTTCTGCGTGGTCACTTGGAATAAAAATGGTGTAGATAAGAGAATCCGTTTGCTTTATTTCTCGAAGAACTCGGAAATGCTGATGTAAAGTGAATATTTGTTCATCTACATTTTGCTTTTTGAGGTGTCTCCTGTACAAAATAGACATTCCCTTTCATTTTTTTTTTTTTTTCAAATTCATTTCAAAACTCTCTTTTTCTAATGATGTTTAACGTTTTGATTTTCAAATTTTCTAATACATTTTCACTTGAATATGTTACAGGATTTTTTTTGTCTTTCAGAAGGTATAAAGATCCGAAATATACTTATAAAGTCATGTGTAATATGCGCACTCATTACCAGCTAAAAAAAAAAACAAAGACATTTTTGTGAACCTTTCTAATCCAAACCCCATTACAGGCATACCCCGCATTAACGTACGCAATGGGACCGGAGCATGTATGTAAAGCGAAAATGTACGTAAAGTGAAGCACTGCCTTTTTCCCACTTATCGATGCATGTACTGTACTGCAATCGTCATATACGTGCATAACTGATGTAAATAACACATGTGTAACAGGCTCTATAGTCTCCCCGCTTGTGCACAGCTTCGGTACAGGTAGGGAGCCGGTATTGCTGTTCAGGACGTGCTTAAAGCGCATGCGTGAGCTGCCGTTTGCATATTGAGCGAGATGTACTTACTCGCGAGTGTACTTAAAGTGAGTGTACTTAAACCGGGGTATGTCTGTATTCTCTTTTAGCATTGTTTCAGGTTTCACCCATAAGAAAATAAAACACGTCATAATGTGCACTAAAATTAAAACAAATATTATTTCCAAAAAATAAGAGAGCTGCATCTATAACTGCCTAACTGGGTAGCTTTAAACTCTGCACTCCCAGTGAGATAAAAGTGTGCTGAAGTCTGTAAGCCTGCAATATTAGCCGAAAGCGAGAATTATAGGTCAAGGGGGACACCACCTAAGGGTTTAAGCAAGCCCTGCTCTATGTCAAGTGGGCATATATATGACGGTAAATTGGTCAGGAACCCAAGGAGGGGGAGGGTGGTGCTAGCAGAGAATAGAATCTGAGCAATACTAGGAAGGAAAATATTCCCTTATAGCTGTACTTGGGAAAACACCCTACAATGGTAAAATGTACACTTTATTCAATATAGTAGAATAGATAGGTCCTGAAAAAACATTGAAAAAGAACTTGTATGTAGCCAGGTTCCCTTAGCCCTCTTACCTCCGCTACGAGCGGGAGACTTGTCGGATCCTCAGGGAGGTTACGGTAGAGAGCGGGTACTGTAGGGAGTGCTACGGTCGCTCCGCGGTGGGACGCCGGTAGGGTGCTGCCATTTTGGATACTCGCAAATGCGCACGAAAGGGTCGCACATGTGTAATAGCTATTTAGTTGCGGCGGCCTTGTTTCAACACCCTGCGCATGCGCAGGACATGATAGAGCGGCAGCCATTACTCTAAAACGGCTCCACAAGGGACTACAAGTCCCATGAGCCATAAGGCCAGAAGCAGGGAGTGAATACATTTGGCACGCTCAGCAGGACCACGTCACTCAGAGCCAGGACAGAGAAAGGGAAGGTAGGGTCTTAGTGTCAGTGGCACTCAGACTAGGCCAGATTACCCCCTTAGGTCCCAGATAGGTCCCACTCAAGTGAGCTTGTGGTTGCTTCAGGGATGGCCCTAGATAGGGACGCTTCCCCATTTACTGAGTAGTGTCAGGGACACAGGAAACACGCTGCGCAGTGATTGCGGCCTGTGGTCTGGGACCAGACCTCCTACATACCGAGACTCTCAAAGGTGAGACCCTCCTACCAGAAACCACCTAACGCAGAGGCGGACGCCATCGCGGACGGTGATGTCGCTGGATCAACAGATCCCCATCGCTAAGTCGGCTGCACCAAGTACTGGAGTACTCGGCAGGTGCCTCACAAAGTGCACCAACAACTCACGGGGTAACGCTACTCCCTACACTCTTGGGTGGGCCCTGACATTGGGGAAAAGGACATCAGGGTATTGGTGCCTAGCAACTAATGTACTTTGGGGACACTCATTGGTGGTACAGAGTTGGAGTTGTGGTACAGGGTACTGTTTATGGTTCATAGTAAAGGTTGTTATTATATATACAGACGTGTTTGTGTGTGTGTATGTGTATTACTGGTATTGTTCCTGGGGCTTATCCTGCTGCATCAGGATCCCTTTCAGGTGGAGGCGCTGCACCGAGGTGGACATCTGATCACCCCAGGCTCCCAGTGGCAGAGACTCTGGCCTTCTGTGAGCCAACAGGTAACGGCAGTACCAGCAGACTATTTATTAAGGGGAAATAGAGCTACATGTATAAAAACAATTAAAAGTGGAGATAGGTGTGTGCTTATAGTAGATGCCGATAATATCTTATATACAGTACCACTTGATAACATCTTAAATATTCAACTTTATTGGAGATTTACATCTGGTTCCATATGGAAATAAACCTGGAGGAAAAACACCTAGTAACCAAAATGGTCAAAGTGAGGAGAAAGGGCAGGCAACCTGGAAAACCCAAACTGCAGCAAAACCCGGCATGGATCAGGCAGAATACTTACAGTAACAGCCAGCATAAATTAAATTAAAGTTGTACTAACCCCTGCCAGGATGAAGGCCATCCTCATCTTTCTCCGTGTCTTCTGCATCTTCCGTGGGCAGCAACATTAAAATAAAAAAAAAAACTAACTACTGGCCACTAACCCCTTAATCAATTTAGCAGTTAGCAACCACTATGGTCATTAAGGGGTTAACCCCACTACCCACCAGGGTCGCCTAACCACCTTCCCTGGGGCATCTATCCCAACCTCCCACTCCCTCTACCTATTGATTGTCACTGTAGTAAACTATTGAAAGAGTTCTGATCCACGCTCGTGCTTTCTATGGCCTCGGACAAGGTCAAAAAGACCGTGCTGAGGCGCGCTGAGGGGAAACATTATCCCTATAAGCGCGGCTTTAGACGGCGCTTCTGCACCCTTCTGCAGGCGTGCGGAGGCGTGTGGAATTTCAGCCGACAGACCAATTTTAGATTTCCCGCTGAGGAAAGCCCAGGGCCAGTCACGTGACTGCCAGAAGCCAATGACAGTCCGTGATGTCAGCGCCGTGTTGTGGCGTGCTAGCCCCGCCTCCCGCCCACCTCCCACCCCTCGCTGGCGCTCATGCAGGGACAAGAAAAATCTCCTGCTTGAGCAGGAGAGCATGAGCATCAGTGCTGCCCAGCGCTCCTCCCTGCACCATGTCCCAGGCCTAAGAGTTCCAGTATGGTACACCTTCTCCTTTTTGCTGCTACTCTGTAGGGAGGTTCTCCTCTCCTCCACAAACACCCACCGAAGGCAATCTCTGCGGGTGAGACACCATGCAAAGAAAGGAACACAGAGCGCACCAAAGGTCAGGTAAATATGTATTCAGCAATACAAATGGAAGTAAGTATAGACTTACATGTAAAATGACATCAATTCAGGTAAGTCCATTAAAATGTGTCTATGTTGCACAGCTCCTGATCCTGGAGGGAGTTGGAGACCAAATCAGTGTTCAGCTGTGTATCCCACGTGCTGAGATAAGCTGCTTCTCACCATTGGATCTCCACTTCTGGGTTCAAATGTTCCAATAACCCCTGGTAAATGCATGTCCACAATATGGGCATGGACTGCCACAATGGACAATGAATGGGCAACTTAAAAATGGAAAAGAACCACTAAATAAAATGCATGACATTTAAATAAAAACCAAACATTTGACAATAAACCCATTGATTGTCACTGTAGTAAACCATGCTCACAATATGGGCATGGATTGTAACAATGGCAATGAATGGGCAACCTTGAAAAAAACAAACACATCTAAAAAAATAAAATACATAACAATTAAATAAAAACAAACATTTGCAAAAAAAAATGCTTTGATTGTCAATGTGCTTATCTATACCCTGAAAGGGGCATAGGAGAAACACAATGCAAGTCAATTGGAAACCTAAAAAAAAAAAAAATACATAATTAAATAAAATACAATCAATGTGTTTCTTACATTTGCCAGGATGAACATTCACCTTCCTCATCCAACTGCGGCACCTACTGTACTCTTGCCCCACGACGCAATGATCCTCAACAGCAAAGATGCGCAGAAGTCCATGACCCTCAGCTGATTGCAGAGGAGTCTTCAGTAAGATCTTAATTCTTTTCTTCTTATCTGCGAGCGATCTGCATCTCCAAGCTTTGTGAGTAGCAGTTTCTGGCAAAAAATGCAAGTTTCTACATTTTTTGAGCTACTGCACAGCTTGTAATAGCAGGAGTGTTAACGCTCGCTAAAAAGCCGTTTTCAATTTTGCCGTGTTCTCGAAACTTTGTGACTACTGTAGCTACAGATGCAAAAGCGGTTGCAAAGAGCACTTAACCAGCGTTAAGGCACTTATTGAAGTTTAGTGAAGAGGCCTCTCAGAGTTTATGAAATAGAGGCAGAGTTACTTAATTTTGCAACGAGAGGTCAATTCAATGGAAACTTTAATTCAGTCAATAATCCACTGGTTTTTAGGGGGTTTTGCATTAGGAGTAGACCGCGATTTTATTTTTTTTTAAATAAAAAGTTGCCTTTTCGGAGTGTTTGGAAAGGTATCTTAGACATTTCTTCAGGGGAAGCCTTCCTCTAACGCATTATGTGATAAATGCTTGTCTTTTCTTTGATGTACAGTATATGATAATGCTTTGTATTGCCATTGATAGCATTTATGCAGCAGCTTACAGAATCTCCACTCCAGCATTTATACAGCAGCCTACAGAATCTCCACTCCAGCATTTATACAGCAGTTTACAGAATCTCCACTCCAGCATTTATACAGCAGCTTACAGAATCTCCACTCCAGCATTTATACAGCAGCTTACAGAATCTCCACTCCAGCATTTATACAGCAGCTTACAGAATCTCCACTCCAGCATTTATACAGCAGCTTAGAGAATCTCCACTCCTCCCTAAAATATATTTAATTTCCAGAGCAATAAGCAGTGGGTAGGAAAAAAAAAAAAGTAGATGGGTCACGTTTCCAATAATTCACTGTAGGCACCGCTGGATGCAAATTGGGTCATTTTAATCCATGTTTCCTTTTGCTAATATTTTCATAAAGAAAGGGGGAAGCTACTGTACTTGTCCCCTATGATTTTTTATTTTATGTTCTTTGTTTAAAAATAATATCCGAACAGAAAAAAAAGCCAACAACCTAGTTTTGTCTCTTCTAATGGATTTTTAAAAAGCAACAAAACACAGTGACTGTAACGGCAATACATAATTTAACAAGAATAACAGACAAAATGAACACCTGTCCTTTTTAAAAGTAAAAAGTCAATTATAATCCACATAGAGGCACCTTGTTGATGGCTGATCTTCCACCTTTTGTGCTTTTTTTAATTGTATTAATATTACTGTAGTGCCGACGAGTATTCTAAAACAAATCTGGGCAATCACCAACAAGACCCAGGTACATGCTGGGTACATCCTGGGTACATGCTGGGTACATGCTGGGTACACTGGTAAAAGGGAAAAGCTGGAAGAGCACTACTGTAAGTATCAAAAAAATAGTAGAGAAGAAGGTGCGTATCCCATAAAAAATGTATTTATTGGTCATGGAAAAAAAGGGAAAGGAGAGCCCCCCCCAATGTTTCACGCTTCACAGAGCGCTTTCTCAAGGTCTGGAGGGGCTCTCCTTTGCCCTTTTTTCCATGATCAATAAATACTTTTTTATGGGATACGCACCTTCCTCTCTACTATTTTTTTGATACTTGCAGTAGTGCTCTTCCAGCTTTTCCCTTTTACCAGTCTACCCTTCGGACGGAAGCACACCTGGGGACCCCTCACCTGTGGATCGCATGGCCTGTTGCAGCACTCAGAGGGAGTTAATCGCTTGCTACATGTTTTCCTATTCAGGACTTTATTTAGACATCTGGTACTTCATAGGGTGTTATTATGCTTATTTTTTCCTGGTATCAGTGTTCACCACAGCGTCACTAATTAGTGAGCTCATCATCCAGGATTGCAACCATGTACCTGTCATCTATCAAGTTTACGTTTAGGGCCCCCCACCACCCCTGCAAGTATCTGTTTATTCATTTATTTATTTATCCTACTGCTGTGAAGTCTAAAGCACTACACATTTACATGGTCTACATGCTGGGTACATGCTGGGTACATTCTGGGTACATGCTGGGTACATGCTGCAACATTTCAGTGACATTTCTGCAGACAGACTAATGGCCCATCAGATTAACAGCGGGGGCCCCTGACAGTCCCATTCAATAATTTGAAGGGGACTGCCAGGGACCCCTGCTGTGTTAATCCGACGGGCCATTAGTCGCTGCAGAAATGTCACTGAAATGTTTGCAGCATGTACCCAGCATGTACCTGGATCTTGTTGGTGATAGCCCCAGATTTTCCAAGGCAAGTTTAAGGCAAGTTTTAGAATACTCGTCGGCGCACCTGTATGATCAAATAAGTATATTTTTATGCGATACATAACATTTTAAAATCTATAGCACTCAGGGGGCTGCCTCTTCTTCTTTTCTTTTTTCTTTTTTTTTAAGTTTTAATGGAAACACTGAGGAAACATGTTTAGTAGATAGAAAACTTCTGCTTATCTGAAAGTCAACTCAATCTATGTTTTGTGGCTCATCATGAACTACAGTAACCTTTCAACAATCTGTTATTTATCACATTAATTGACTCTGAGCACACAATGTCATGAAGACACGCATCAGCTGCACAACAAATGTACCGTATTCTTGTGTGTATGTGGCTGTATTGGTTCTGTTACCAGGAACGATTATTTTTTTATTATTGATTTATAATGTGCAAACATATACCACAGCACAGTACAATGAGATGTAAAGACAAGACAATAAAATTACAACATTACCATACACTGGTTCAATAGGAAAGTAGGGTTGTGCTCCAGAGAGCATACAATGTAAGTGGATGGGGGATTGGAAGCATAATGTAAAACCTTAGTACGTTATAGCCTATAATATGTATGTTTGTGTATCACTTTAAGAACATATATGTCATCCATTGTCCATGATTTCACTGAACTACATCTCCCATGAGACCATGGGGTGGCCTAACATACACAACCTCTCAGTCATCAAAAGGAGCAACCTATTCTAGAGTTAATCTACCAATCATCCCTGGATAAGAGGGGTAAACTTTAGGGTTGCCAGGTGTCCAGTATTGGACCGGACTGTCCTGTATTTGGGCACTCTGTCCAGTAAAAAAATGAGAGGTAATACTGGACATGTACTGTATATGTCCAGTATTACCTCTCTGGACATAGTGACCTGACCAGCTTTGGGGGGGAGGGGGTCACGGGATTTCCCCAGGCAGGGCTATTGCTAGGTGGTTGGGCAGATTCCTCCATCCTGATTGGAAGCTGCCGAGTAATGTAGCCAATCAGGAGAAGGTGTCAGGAGATGCTTTATAATTGATTACTAATTAAAAATGGCAAAGAGTTGAATAAAAAAAATAAATTAAAAACAGTCACTATTATCTAATATTACAGCACTAGTTTTTTTTTTTAAACCATATAAGATTTCAAAGCTTTTGCTGCTTTAACGCCATTTTAATGCATCCTTTGATTTCTCTAGTAGGTTTTGGCCCGCCTCCCATGCAGTACAAGATAAACTTTCCTGGTTGTTATTATTTGTTGCCAATGTTCCCAGCTGTTTGAGCTGTAAATTGTAACAATAGATAGTTACCTTAGTAATATAAGGATACATTGTAGCTGTTGTGTTACACTGACTGAATGATTGATTGAAACTGGAAGGCAGTCATTATGTTAGGCCCACAATCAGGATTTTTACAGATTTATAACAGGAGCACCAAACGATTGCCAGCTTAGGTAAGAATGTCACATGCTTTACATATAAAAATCAGACAAATTAAAAAAAAATTAAAGGGGTAAAGTAGTATTGCTGCTTTTACACCAATTGGTCCAAGGGCCCTTGTGATGAAGGGAAGTACTAGTGTCAGACCCAACAAGATTCGAATCCACAACCCTGTCAATCAGGGCAGCAGCTCCACAGTCACATACAGCATCTCTCAGGACTGCTCCTTTTTGTGAACAAGGAACATTCAACTGGTAACGAGAAAGGGGAAATGGTCTACTTTTAAAGGAAGCTAGGGGGGCGGGGGCTACAGGTGTGTGCAGAGGAGCTCAAAAGTAGGCTATGAGAACAATGCTTCCAGCATCTGGTTTTCTTCAATGCTACGGCTGCTTCCCTGAATGGCAGGGTTGTGGGTTCTAATCCTGTTGGGTCTGACACTGGTAACCTCTACAACCTCTTCATCACAAGGCCCCTTAGAGTGATTGGTTTTAAGAATACATTTTTTGGTGACTCATTTAAATATACTTTGTATAGCCATTAGCATATCTCCCAGGGTACCCCAGGTGTGTTCCTTTTTAAGCGCAGGTATCTCTCCCTAATTTATTTGGAGGGAAGTTTGGGGGGACATATATACAAATACTATAAGGTGGAACGCCTCCTCCTCTTCCACCACTTAAAATGCCTATTTCATGCTCTGGAGGGAACTTGCGATTCATATCTCGCCTGCCTTGAGGTAGCAAAAAACTGCGAGTTGTTTGAAGCGGTTTGGCATTTTGCACTTTTCGGAGCTACTAGAATACAGCTAGATTGCAAAAAAATAACATTTGCGTTTGGTCATTCCGCCCGGATTTACACAGCCGGAATCAAACAATTTGTAAAAAATATATATTTTCACACTGGATAAGGGCTTGCAGAATAGCAAAGCATGTCAATCCACTTCTAAAGTGCACGTTAGAAGCAGTTTGTTACAATCTGGAGCTACTAGAACAGGCCCCATAGAGTGATTTACCCAAGGTCACAAGGAGAGCTGACAGTGGTATTTAAACTGGGATCACCCGCATCTAAGGCAGTGTTCATTTGGTTAAGATACTCCTTTAGCTTTCATTATCTGTCACGATGGGCTCACAACAAACCATGTGTGACCGCGGAGCCAAGGTGGGGATGAACATAAACACAACTCACAGCCGCGTGGGCGTATCTGGAGTGTAGGTTGGTCAACGTAGCCGTGTCTGGGTTGGAGAGGTATGGATAGTCGATATACTTGCCGGGGTCTGGGTTGGAGAGGTACGGATCGTGGCAGGTACTATTAGCCGGGGTCCGGGTTGTAGAGAGGAGAATGGTCATTGTACGGATGCCGAGGTCAGGGTTGGAGAGGTGCGGATTGTCGTAAATAGCCGGGGTCAGGAGTACAGAAGAGCGGAGTCCAAAACAAGCCGGGTCAAAAACAGAGAGCTGCGAACAAGGGGACAAAGACAAGACTGCAAGGCTACGAAGCAATGAACACGACGGAAGATTGAATTATGCTCAGCCAATTTGCCAGTGGGGCAGCTGAGCATAAGTAGGAGAGAGTAACCAATGTAGAACAGGGAAGAAAAACGAAGCACCAAGTCCAGCTGTAGAATAGCAATAACACCAACAGGGATACGTACCAAAAATGAGCTATTTAATAGGATCCAGGCAAAGTAACAAACACACCTACGCGTTTCGGACCTCTACAGTCCTTTATCAAGGTGAATTCACCTTGATAAAGGACTGTAGAGGTCCGAAACGCGTAGGTGTGTTTGTTACTTTGCCTGGATCCTATTAAATAGCTCATTTTTGGTACGTATCCCTGTTGGTGTTATTGCTATTCTACAGCTGGACTTGGTGCTTCGTTTTTCTTCCCTGTTCTACATTCTGAGTACCGCATACGGATGCACATTCAACCCTGGACACTGGAACCCAACTGGACTTACTGCTTATGGTGGATGAAGATTCCCAAGTGAGTTCGTTCCATTTTGCCCTTATTACAATACAGTTTGTCATAGGATGTTTCTTCTACCGGTCACCTGCTGGTGTCATTGACATTTCCTTACTACCTGGTCTGTGGGATTGTCATTACCGGGCTACATTCCTAGAGACACTATATATATATATATTCATTCAAGGGTTGTTTTCCTGTTATTCACTCAATTGGCTCAAGTATTGTCTTGAGAGCACCACACACATTTTTTTGAGAGTAACCAATGAGTTACCTGCAGTGTGGAGGTGCGTCAGCAGCGAGGACTGTGGTTGGTGGATCCGGAGCAGGAATCAGGTGGGATGAGGATTCCTGATAAGTTCTGAGGAGGAGGGACCTTTGTGCGCCGAACCCGCACAGCGTACACCCGACGTCGGCGCGAGGATGCAAGCCAGAAGAAGAGGCATTAAGCCTGGAACGGGGTGCGTGCATGCGAGCCACCTGCGGAGCGGTCCCCGAAGGAGCAGCGTCCCCGCCAGCGTTGGGAGCGGGGAAGACAGGAGCAGGGAGCGGAGGTGAGTGGGGAGCGCGCTGAGGGTGGCGTGACACCCCGATCCTTACATTATCTTAGCATAGCCTTGATTATCTGTCTAAAAGAACATGCAAGAAACACGTCCCAGTTGTACAGTAAGTTCAGTGGGATTCTTTTCTCAAAGTTTCATCTTTCTTTTATGTATTGAAGGCCACATACTATGGATATATCCTTCCTGACCAGTGACATTTTACCACACTAAGACCTTCATGCACCATGTTTGCATTTCATTACATTTTTCAAGTCCACAAAAGACTTTGCTGGCTCAGAGTAAGACAAAGGCTAAAAGTCAGAAAAGAAAATAGAGATGGTTGGTGCATCCATTTCTAATCTAGTGGAAAACAAAATGATCCATGGAACAAAATTAGTGCAAGGAAATTATTCTGCTCAGTACTTCTGTCTACTGAACTGAACCTTAATACAGCAGAATAATTCCCTCACATTATTTGCTGACAGTAATATACGATAATAAATTATGAACCCATGGATTAACTGCAAAAGCTATGCCTTATTTGTAATACCAATAATAAAATCCAGTATATCCTTCCTCGTCATTAACAAAGTGTTAAAATAATTTATTATGGAATATTAGCATTTCTGTTTTTATACAGTATTGTATGTGATTTTTATTCTCAGGTTATCTAATTTATGGGTTAACCCTCATCTTATGTGACACATAGTACTTCATTTTAATAAGAGATTAAAAAAAATGTGGTCTTTAGTGACCAGAAATGTATTGGATTGTGATTTCTACAGATGGCTTATAGTGCAGCTTAGATAAATTACATGATGTGCTTCACTAACAAATTTATTTGCAGTTTTGTCTTGTTTGTTCTGTTTGATTTCTCCCAGTGGTGCCTCTATCCAAAAGTCAACATCTCACAAGAGCAGCTGGTAACCCTGAGTTCTTCTTCAATTATTGGTGTAGGCAGGCAGTGAAGACACTGATAGAAGTAAACATACGTGACATGTTTCAGATTGTAGGCAAGGTTAGACATTGTGTAACTATCTGAAAAAAGGAAAATAAAGCAAGAAAAGGGAAAATCAGCCAGGAATAATCCCAGCGCTGGACAGTTCTTCAATAAAGCTTCACATTTCTTGCATTGAGAAATATATATATATATATATATATATATATATATAAAATCAAAAAATAAATAGATGATACCGTTCTGTGGCTAACGAAATGCTTTTATTTGTGCGAGCACAAATAAAAGCATTTCGTTAGCCACAGAACGGTATCATCTATTTATTTTTTGATTATTGAAGCTCGGCTAACACGGTACTGATACCTCTATATATATATATATATATATATATATATATATGTAGCGCACTCCCCCCACCCCCTGGGAGATAAGGCGTCTACGATGTGTGTGCTTTACCTGTGGCTCGCAGGAGACCTGCACCTCCGCCGCTGGGAGCCTGGGGTGTACCTGATTCGATAGGTGACAGCGCCTCCACCTGCCCTGATCCTATGGGGGATAACCCCGTGCAGGAAGTAATAATACTAACACACAGATTATAATGATAACCTTTACTGTAACACACACACACATATATATATATATATATATATATATATATATATCTTAACGGTTTCTACGGAATACTATCAAGATACAGCTACCCGCCAAGCCTCGCATGGCCGTAACCCACCACCGTGTACCCAACACCATGTCCTTAGAGTCTCGCACCCATCCCCATATGTGAGACAGCGCTGCCCCTTAGACTAAGGGCCTCATGCAGTAAGCGGTGGAAAGGCACTTCTCGCCCGTTTCCCGCCCAAAAAGCCTACCCCTATTCAGTAAGGGGCGAGAAAGTGGCTAGAATTAAAAAAAACGCCAGTTTTGTTGGCAGTTTTTTTTCCCGCCAGTGGCGAGGCAAGAAGGCACTTTCAGCCTAAAATAGACACATTTTCCGCCACGCTGTATTCTAGTAGTGGCGAGTAGCTTAGCGGAGCTATTCGCCACTCTAGAATGGCATTTTTATGCCGAATCCAGCACGGCAAAAAAAGTTGGCAAGTTGATGGTGAGAGGCTGCTGATGAGTGGCAGATCGGCACTTAGAAAATATTCTGGCCTTTTTCCAGGCTGGGATTGATGCCGGGGGTCTCCCATTAATACCAGCACCGTAGCCCCCCGGCATGCATCCGAGGCAGGAAAAATGCATTTAAAGCCCACTTCATTACCTTAGCGGCTAACCGCTAAGGCAATGAAGGGGTTAAACAGCCATGCCAGGTTTATTGTGAGTAGCGGGGGTGGGTGAAGGGGGTATTTGGCCCTTTTTGTTTGTTTAGGGCTTGCGGGGGGGTTGCGGCTGCGCTTAACCCCTTCACGACCGTAGCAGTTAATACCGCTACGGTCATGAAGGGGTTAAACTCTCCCGCTACCCACCCGCAAGCCCTAAACAAACCACCATTGGGGCTAATACCCCCTTCACCCAACCCCGCTACCCACAATAAAAAGAAAACACACACGACAGCCCCACACTAACTAAAGAAATATATATATATATATATAAATAAATACAGTGAGAAATACAGTCATTCATACAGTATTTAGCACTGTATACACTGTGGGCTCTCCATTCATTTATATTCACACAGATACACACACACACACACACACACTCTTACATCACTAACTTTCAGGAACCATTTAACACCTCTAGCCATAAATCACATCCACACACGGGGAAGGACAAGTACAGATAACATTCCAAGAGACACTGCTTTTAAGTATACCCTTTGCTTGCTTCATTCATTGTAACATCGCCGGAAGAAGAGATCAGTGTATCTCGAAAGCTCGCACAAATAAAAGCATTTCGTTAGCCAAAGAACGGTATCATCTATTTATTTTTTGATTATATATATATATATATATATATATATATATATATATATATATATATATATATATATATTACACCAACAACACCTATACCCCCCTAACATACAGTATAGTAATGGGCACAATGACTATTATCCACAAATGGATAATAGTGCATGTGTCCATTTAAAATACATACAGAAAATTAAATAAATTAAATACATATAGCACTCACCCATGTCCGGCTGCCACGATGAAGGCCATCCTCATCTTCATCTTGCCCATGCCCCATCCGCTTCTGCAAAACAGACACAAGAATAAAAACATCCAATGTAATGTCCCCTAACCCATTAATCACCATAGCGGTTATTAACCGCTACAGTCATTAAGGGGTTAACCCACCATCACCCACATGCCCTCCCCCACTACACCCTCACCCCATGAGGCCTAACTCACCCTCACCCACTACCCACAAGGGAGGCCTACCACATACCCTTGGGGCCAATACCCCCTCCCCTCACCCCAACACATACAGTACAATAACGTGCCAAATAACTATTATTCATATAGGGATAATACATTATTTGGCCATTATTAAACACATTAACTAGCATAGTAAAATAAAGAAAATTCTACTGACCTCATCAATAAGAAGGCCCCGTCGCCAGCATCATCCTTGTGGTCCGTTGCCAAAATAATACATAGCCAATACATTGCAATGACATTCACATATCAATAAACCCCTTAATCACCTTCTCGGATACTAACCGCAAAGGTAATTAAGGGGTTAAGCCATCCTGGCCACATACCCACCCTTCACACATTCCTTTGTACAGTGGCTTCATCATGAAAAAATAAAATAAAAATAAAAGATATATACATACATATATACACAAATATAGCTGTATGCTCATCTGCATGTCTTAGGCAGGTCTGCAACCCCGCCTTTCCCCATTATCACCCAACATACAGCACTTCCACTGCAGCAAGGGATTCTGGGAAATGACATGCAAATGAACACACACTGTCACTTTTTGCCTCAATAACCATTTTTAGCATGGTTCCCTATAGGCTTAAGCTTGCTGCATGGTCACAGCTTTGAGCACAGCCAGTTAAAATCAACCCCACACTGATGAGACCCATCAAGGTCGAAACAGCTGTCTGTGGGTGGTTTTCTGGGTATGCACCTTAACCCTGGCTGTGCTCAAAGCTGTGACCATGCAGCAAGCTTAAGCCTATAGGGAACCATGTTAAAAATGGTTATTGAGGCAAAAAGTGACACTGTGTGCTCATTTGCATGTCATTTCCCAGAATCCCTTGCTGCAGTGGAAGTGCTGTATGCTGGGTGATAATGGGGAAAGGCGGGGTTGCAGACCTGCCTAAGACATGCAGATGAGCATACAGCTATATTTGCATATTTGCTTTCCTGTGGAGGGTTTTTGTCACTTTTTTTACTCACCATAACTTAACTCAGTATTATGGTATAGCCTATCCCATAGCCTCTCTAGCATTCCCAGTTAAAATCAACCCCACACTGATGAGACCCATCAAGGTCGGAACAGCTGTCTGTGGGTGGTTTTCTGGGAATGCACCTTAACCCTGGCTGTGCTCAAAGCTGTGACCATGCAGCAAGCTTAAGCCTATAGGGAACCATGTTAAAAATGGTTATTGAGGCAAAAAGTGACACTGTGTGCTCATTTGCATGTCATTTCCCAGAATCCCTTGCTGCAGTGGAAGTGCTGTATGCTGAGTGATAATGGGGAAAGGCGGGGTTGCAGACCTGCCAAAGACATGCAGATGAGCATACAGATATATTTGCATATTTGCTTTCCTGTGGAGGGTTTTTGTCACTTTTTTTACTCACCATAACTTAACTCAGTATTATGGTATATATATATATATATATATATACACATATATATACATTGAGGATGTTATGGATAAGTGGTATTTTTATTGGAGCATGTTTTTGTTAACCCTGACACATTTATTTGTATATTGGTTCATCATGTGTGTGTGTGTGTGTGTGTGTGTGTGTGTGTGTGTGTGTGTGTGTGTGTGTGTATACACACACACACACACACACACACACACACACACACACACACACACACACACACACACACACACACACACACACACACACACACACACACACACACACACGATGAACCAATATACAAATAAATGTGTCAGGGTTAACAAAAACATGCTCCAATAAAAATACCACTTATCCATAACATCCTCAATGAAATACAATGCAATTTCCTAAACAAATCAAATGTAATCATCCAATCCAAAGCATCAAATGCCAATCCAAAGCCTCAAATGCCACTTAAAACATTGCATTTACATTGTATACATGCTGCATAAAATGTAAGCTACATGTAGACGCTGCAAATCAATGTTAACAATACAATATTCCAAATAAAATAGCATTACATAAAAATAACTATACAATGTAATCCAATAAAGTCACCATCAATCAATTAGCATACATTAATTACATCCCAAAACAATTAAAATAGCATCCATACCAATTACACAATCAACTATAGCAACCGTTAAAAGGAACAAGTTACCATCATACAAAATAGGTCACCAAAAATTACAATATACAAAAGCAAGCCTAACCATGACCTAAAGTACAGCATAGAAGCCCAAAAATTACATCTAATTATAAAATACATTGAACACACATCTATGCATAACAGCATAGCCACAATCATTTAAAATAGTGCAAAGCAAGCATTTAAAACACTATCATTTCTTACCCTGTATGTATATATCTCTCTAGACATACATACATAAATACATACAGTGGCAAGAAATGATGTACAATAAAAAAAACAACACATGTAAAAAGCAACAAAAAACACAGTTACATTAAATACATTTCTTTAGTTCACTTACCATTACTTGACGCACTCACCGACTCCCGTTGAACAGCTTACTCACGAACCAATCCACGAACAGGAACCCATAAAATAATAAACCACAAAATAATAAACATTAAAATAAAAAAACACGACAATCCAGGGGTCTTCTACTTCTAATCCATCTTCATCTGTATTCTTGTTTCTTCTATCTTCTTCCGGGGTCTTCTTCCCGTCTGCTGCCATGCCCTGGTCTTCTTTCTTCGCCGAGGTCCTTCCTCCTCGGCGGCTGGCTTCAAAATGAGATGACATTGGCTTTTAAAGGCCTATGATGTCACATTTTCGTCATGGTTTCCACGGCCCTGATTGGGCCGTGAAAACCATGTGTTTTGGGCGATAAAAAAAAAAATGATGACGTCACTTAAAGGCAATGAAAGCACAGCCAATCAGAATGACTTTGCTTCAATTGCCTTTAAGATGACGTCATTAAAAGAAACATGGCCGGCCTCACATGGTACGGCAGCCAATCAGAGTGTGGGAACTCCATCCCATCTCTGATTGGCTCTAGTAGATCATGTGACAGAGGCTTGAGGAATAATGGAAATGATGTCATTGAAAGCCTGTCACATGGTACTAGAACCAGAGTAGGGATAGACTTCCCATGCTCTGATTGGCTACCGTACCATGTGAGAGCGGCCATGTTTCTTTTAATGATGTATTTGATTTGCAGCGTCCATGTAGCTTACATTTTATGCAACATGTATACAATGTATATGCAATGTTTTAAGTGGCATTTGAGGCTTTGGATTGGCATTTGATGCTTTAGATTGGATGATTACATTTGATTTGTTTAGGAAATTGCATTGTATTTCCTATAGGATGTTATGGATAAGTGGTATTTTTATTGGAGCATGTTTTTGTTAACCCTGACACATGTATTTGTATATTGGTTCATCATGTATATATGTATATATATATATATATATATATATATATATATATATATATATATATATATATATATATATATATATATATATATATATATATATATATATATATATATATATATATATACACAATGCTCAAAGCTGTGACCATGCAGCAAGCTTAAGTCTATAGGGAACCATGTTAAAAATGGTTTTTGAAGCAAAAAGTGGCACTGCGTGCTCATTTGCATGTCATTTCCCAGAATCCCTTGCTGCAGTGGAAGTGCTGTATGCTGGGTGATAATGGTGAAAGGTGGGGTTGCAGACCTGCCTAAGACATGCAGATGAGCATACAGTTGTACTTGTGTGTATATATATATATATATATATATATATATATATATATATATATACACAAATATATACATACATACATACACACACACATGTAGAGGTATCAGTACCGTGTTAGCCGAGCTTCAATAATCAAAAAATAAATAGATGATACCGTTCTGTGGCTAACGAAATGCTTTTATTTGTGCGAGCTTTCGAGATACACTGATCTCTTCTTCCGGCGATGTTACAATGAATGAAGCAAAAGGTATACTTAAAAACAGTGTCTCTTGGAATGTTATCTGTGCTGTTCCTTCCCCCGGTGTGGATGTGTTTTATGGCTAGAGGTGTCAAAAGGTTACTGAAAGAAAGAGTGTGTATGTGTATCAGTGTGAATAAAAATGAATGGAGAGCCCACAGTATATACAGTGCTTTACACAAGGTGTGTGTGGAGTGGGAGTGGATATAAATGGTGAGGGTGGGTGTGGAAATGTGAGAGTTTGTAGCACAACTAAAAGTGTGTGTGGATACTTAGTGGTCCCTATTGGTGTATAGGGATGGAAAAACAAGGAGTATTAGTATGTGTGAGAGACAGCTGTGTGTGCATACATATAGCACAGTATGTACAGACATGGCCTTTAGCGCTCATGGGACGAGAGTTCACTAGTGTCAGTAATGACTCATAAAATGTCGATCTCTGTTTAGGCCACTGCTAAGTGTCCCGAACAGTTGCATAAATTTGTATTCATGCAACCGTCTCTCTTTTGGGGTTTTAAGATTACCTTTGAGTATGGCAACCCTCAGATCGTTCATCTTATGGCCAGAGTCAGAGAAATGTTCGCCAATAGGACTGTCTCTTGTACCGCATGTGATGCTGTGGCGATGCAGGTTCATTCTCTTGTTTAGCCCCTGCCCTGTCTCACCTATGTAGTAGCATCCCCTGGGCATTTCATGCACATGATGAGGTACACGACATTGCTGGAGGAACCGGTGAACCTTCCTCTGATTTTGTATTCCCGATTCCTGTGTGGTATTTGTATTGTGTCCGCTGTGTAGAGCATTGCGCAGGTTTTGCATCTTGGGTTCTGGCATGGTTTTGTCCCGCATTCAGTTGTACTGCTGAATACTTTACTCCTCACCATAATATTCTTGAGATTATGGGGTTGTCTGTATGATAATAAGGGTGCTTCAGGGAAGACCTGTTGCAGTCTTGTATCTTCCTGGAGGATGGGTTGTAGTTTCCTGGCGATCTTGCGTAGGGCTCCTAGGTGTGGGTTATATGTGACCACCAAAGGTACCCTGTCGCTTGTCTCCTTCTGTTTGTATTCAAGGAGATCACTTCTTGGTATTCTGGTGGCTTTGTGAATTTGCTGGTCTACAATTCTGTGGTTATATCCACGGTTTATAAAGTCTGATCTCAAGGCTTTAATCCGCTGGTTTCTGTCTGCTGTGTCGGAGCATATCCGGTTGTATCGTATGGCTTGACTGTAGATGGTTGCATGTTTGGTGTGTGTCAGGTGGAAGCTGTTGTCCCTCAAATAGCTGGCTCTGTCTGTAGGTTTGCGGTATACAGAGGTCTGTGGTTGGTTGTTCTTTATAGTAATGGTGGTGTCTTAGAAGTGTACTTCATCCGGGGAATGGGTGAGTTTGAGGTTGATGGTCGGGTGGAAAGTATTGAAGTTGTCATAGAACTGTAAGAGGTCCTGTTCGCCAGAGGTCCAAATCAGGAGGATGTCATCGATGTAGCGAAGGTATGTAAGGGGTTTCAAGTGACAGGTGGACAGAAAGTCACTTTCCAGTTTTGCGCAGAACAGATTGGCATACTGTGGCGCCATCCGAGTACCCATAGCGGTCCCGGTTGTCTGAAGGTATGTGTCATTTCCAAATGTGAAGTAGTTATGGGTCAGAATAAATTCGATGCATTTAGTCACTGTCTCTGTGAGTGGCTCCTGCGGTCCCAGAAAGTATCTGCAGGCTGAAATCCCATCCTCGTGGGGGATGTTGGTATAAAGTGACTCTACATCCATGGTTGCTAGTAGTGTTCCTGTTGGGAGGGGGCCAATTGCATTCAGTTTGTTTAGCAGGTCGGTGGTATCCTGGATATAGCTGGGTGTGTTCCTGACAAGTGGTTTTAGAATGCCCTCCACCCAGCCAGAAATATTCTCGGTAAGTGTGTCTCAGTAAGAATTTGTTCTCTTGTGCGGATCGGGAGTGTTTTAATGATAATGATAATGAGAACTAAACAGGATCATTAAAACACTCCCGATCCGCACAAGAGAACAAATTCTGGACCTGATACCAGCTAACCCAAAACCTGGCACATTCTACATGCTCCCTAAAATTCACAAAGAGGGCAACCCTGGGCGCCCTATTATCTCTGGATCTGGCACACTTACCGAGAATATACGATACAACCGGATATGCTCCGACACAGCAGACAGAGACCAGCGGATTAAAGCCTTGAGATCAGACTTTATAAACCGTGGATATAACCACAGAATTGTAGACCAACAAATTCACAAAGCCACCAGAATACCAAGAAGTGATCTCCTTGAATACAAACAGAAGGAGACAAGCGACAGGGTACCTTTGGTGGTCACATATAACCCACACCTAGGAGCCCTACGCAAGATCGCCAGGAAACTACAACCCATCCTCCAGGAAGATACAAGACTGCAACAGGTCTTCCCTGAAGCACCCTTATTATCATACAGACAACCCCATAATCTCAAGAATATTATGGTGAGGAGTAAAGTATTCAGCAGTACAACTGAATGCGGGACAAAACCATGCCAGGACCCAAGATGCAAAACCTGCGCAATGCTCTACACAGCGGACACAATACAAATACCACACAGGAATCGGGAATACAAAATCAGAGGAAGGTTCACCTGTTCTTCCAGCAATGTCGTGTACCTCATCATGTGCATGAAATGCCCAGGGGGCTGCGACTACATAGGTGAGACAGGGCAGGGGCTAAACAAGAGAATGAACCTGCATCGCCACAGCATCACACGCGGTACAAGAGACAGTCCTGTTGGCGAACATTTCTCTGACTCTGGCCATAAGATGAACGATATGAATGCGCATGCGCGGCAGGTTAGAGATGGTGGTGTAATTGCACAGCTCCACCAACCGCCGGCAGAAAATAGATATTAAACAATAACAAAACCGATTTAGGAAACTTTCGAAATAGCGCTAAAGAATCATAAACATTCCCCGGATCAGAATTTAAGCCCAGAAGAGCTATGGCAGCGACGAGGCAAAAGACCCGGCGAAAGTCAGATGTACGGGCCTACTTCACTGGCCAAAGCAAGGTGGGAACAGCAGAGCTTTCGGCGATATCTGACTCCGATTCAGCCCAAGACATGGAGGGAACAGCGGCGGCTGAAGAACAGTCCAAAATAATAAAAAAGGAAAAAGGAAATATCTCGGCTGCTGGTTGATTTAAAATCCTTCTTTAGGGGGGAAGTGGAGGGGCTCCGGAAAGATATCCTCCAGATCGGGACAAGAACAAATGAACTGGAGGAGCGGATGGATGTCAGTTCTAAACAACATAAAGAAACTAACTCAAGGATGCAAGCCTTAGAGGAGAGAGTGGCTGAGTTAGAGTCCCGCCAAGAAGATGGAGAGAACAGGGACAGGAGGAACAATTTAAGAGTCCGGGGGATCCCTGAGGAGATATTGGACCCGGAGGCCCTGTTGACTCGATGGATGGCTTCTATCCTTCCGGACAAACCGGAATCAGAACTGAGGATGGATCGGTGCCATAGGGCTCTGCGGTCGAGACCGATGCCCTCAAATCCCCCCAGAGACGTTATCCTGCGGCTCCATTACTTCTCCATAAAGGAGGAGGTGAGCAGGATTGCCCGAGCCACCCCTCATATCACCTACGAGGGAATTACCCTCACGGTGTTCCAGGACTTGTTCCCCCTCACTTTGGCCAGACGGCGAGCAGTAGCCCATGTCACGAAGACATTAAGAGACCGGGAGATCCGGTACAGATGGGCTTTTCCATTTGCCATTGTGGCCATTAAAAATGGCCGCCAACATGTGCTTAAACACCCCTCGGAGGGTCCGTCCTTCCTGAAAAAGCTGGGGGTCAAGGGGACCTCGGACGCCGCTCTGGGTGGAGACTCGGAGGTGAACAGGGCGGAGGTCTCACCGAGGAGATCGGGATCCTCTTCACCAAAGGAAAGAAGGCACGTCCCTAAGACATTGAACTAATAAAGTTATGGCAGTTATATTGCGCCTGTTGCGGAATTCAAGAAAAGTTTGTACCCCATAGAACATTAAAGTGGTCACCCTAGGTGTGGACAACGTTAGTGTTAAGAAGCCAAGCAACGGGGGTCGGTACAATTGACTCCAAACCCATGGAACTAATACCCCCTCTTGGAATCTAAAATGGCTACCTCTTCCTTACCTGGGATGGAAGACGGAGACAGGGCGCGAGGATTTCCATGGCGGCGGGGATTTCGGCGGGAGAGAGTGCTCCGTGAGCGGGACCCGCCCAGAGAGCTGCCTTTGGATCCGCCTTCTCTCCATGAAGATCTGCCCCCGACTGAGCCCGCCTCGCCCAGCTCGGTGACGTAGCCGAGCCGGATCGGGGGAGGAGACGCCTACAGCGGAAACAGCAGCAGACAGCGTGACGAGCAGGAGGACGCGACGACCCGGAAGTGGACCGGTCCTCCCTGGCGGAGGCGCGCGAGTTCCGCCGCTGGGGAGAGGAGTATGAAGAGGAGAGGGGCGAGAGACGGGAACATTTGCTGCGGGACAAGAGACAGAGGTCTCAAGCGTTAGAGGAGGTCTGCTGCAGGGGTAGATGGGGGGTTGTTAGGGGAGCAGCAGGGACCTAGGTATGAGGCAAGAATAGAAGCGGGTGGCGACTCAAAGAGGTGTTAGGGGGCCTAGGAATATAGTATAACGCTGAACCGCTGGCAGGAAGGGGAGAATATAAGCGAGTTTCACTATATGAGAAATAGACTGGTTCAGGGGTAGGCGAGACAACAGAAGGGGGGGAGGGGAGGTAGTCGACTTAAAGGGGCACTTAGATTAGGGTTAAAAGAGATAGCGTAAGGAGAGAAGAGAGAGGAGGGATAGGGGTAGTTAAGGTTACAGTAGTAGATAGATTAGTGTTTAGCGGTAAGGTTTTGGTTAGGCATGACTGTCGGCGGGGGGGGGCGTTGTTACCACTCTGCCTGCAGGTATGTGTGTCAACTCCAGGAAGATGGGCTTGGCCTACTTTCCTGGCAAAGACCCGGATGTCCATGGCCGGGACTCGGGGCCATGGAACTGGATCGGGAGGGAGGGGGGTCCAGAGAGAGAATATCTCTGCTGGGCACTGAACCCGAGGTCCTACAGGACCAATACGGTTCTTTATGTTTTGATGTGTGATATGTATATGTGTTCTTTCCTCTTGTCTTATCCCTCCCTCACCCCAACCCCAAAAGGCGAAAGAAAGAAGAAGCTCTGCAGGTGCCAGCCCTACAATTCACAAGTCCGTCAAGAGATCATAGGTTGTGGTAAGCGCAAATTTGATTGTAAACTACTACTACACACACTCCTCCATATACAATGGTGGTAACCTTTTTATCACAAAATGCCAAGGGCCTCAATAGTCCACACAAAAGGCGGGTCGCCTTTTCGGAGTTTAAAAGGAGAAGGGCAGATGTAGTCTTCCTCCAGGAAACCCATTTTAGTTCTCGGAACAGCCCAAAATTCCTAGACACACATTATCAAAAGATATACCCATCTTCAGGTGAAGAAAAAAAAAAAAGGAGTAGCTATACTAATACATAATAACACTCCCTTTCAGGTCGAAAAGATCAAACGAGATCCTAAGGGACGATTCATTGTTCTGATAGGACTCCGCAAACAGAATAGAATAACACTGGCCTGTGTATACGCACCGAGTGAAGGGCAATCTTACTTTTTCGACACGTTCTTTAGGAAACTACAGCAGTGGGCGGAGGGACACATAGTCTTAGGTGGAGACTTTAATACGGTCATGGACCCGAGAGTTGATCGCTCCTCGTCTCAGCAACCCACGCGGAGTGAGGGAAATGTCCCCTTACTGAAGGGACTAAAACAACTTGGTCTTGTAGACATATGGAGAGAGCAGCACCTCGGAGATCGTAGTTACTCCTTCTATTCACATCCCCATGACAGTTACAGTAGGATTGATCACTTCTTTGTGTCTGGCAGAATAGTCCCACAAATATCCGACACGAGCATCCATGATATTACATGGTCGGATCATGCATCAGTAGAGCTAAGATGCAGTCAAATTGGGTCTGTTAAACCGGGAGCAAACTGGAAGCTAAACGAATCTATAATTAAAATACCGGATATACAGCAACAAGTCAAAGCCGAAATTTCGAACTATTTTCAGACAAACGAAGGCAGTGTGGAATCCCAGTCTATGTTATGGGAGGCTCACAAGGCCACGATAAGAGGGGTACTAATTGGTATAGCTGCGGGTAGAAAAAAAGAGAAAGGAAGCCAAATTAACTCAGCTATATCAAAGGTTACACAAGCTCTCTACACTACATAACTGGACAGGTAGAGATGACACACTGAAGGAGTTGAAGGATGTTAGGATTGAATTAAATCTCCTCCTTACCTCCAGAGCGAAGAAAGACATGAGTTGGACGCAGAGGAAGTTTTATGAGAAAGCTAATAAACCGGACACTATGCTAGCCACCAGACTCCGTAATCGGAAACCAAATTTTAATATTCAGTAGGGGAGTTTGCGAAATTTTACACACAGCTATATAATGGGGAGAAGGTAGTTCACAACGCTAAGACAAGCAGTAAACTGCGGAAATTCTTAGCAGACGCTGCACTGCCACAATTGACCAGATTGGAGCGAGAGGCAATCCAACGCGACTTTACAGGAGAGGAATTGACAGCGGTAGTGAAAAACTTAAAGGCATCAAAAGCCCCAGGCCCGGACGGGTTCTCCAATCTGTATTATAAAAAAATTATCGGAGTCTTAGCTCCACATATGCTCCGGTTGTTTAATGGAGTATTAGCAGGAGAGCCTTTCACGGGACATATGCTCCAGGCGTCAATCTCGGTAATTCATAAAGGGGACAAAGATCTCACAAATTGCCAAAGCTATCGGCCAATATCATTAATTAATACAGATGTTAAAATCTATTCCAAATTACTGGCCAACAGATTAAGTGTCATCCTGCCGAGGCTAATCCATCCGGATCAAGTTGGCTTCGTTAGAAATAGACAAGCGGCCGATAATACTAGAAGGATTGTTGATATAGACTTTATAGGAGCCAATGAGATCCGAAGCGTAGCCTTAAGCCTAGATGCGGAAAAGGCCTTTGACAGGATTGACTGGCCATATTTGGAGTCCACGCTTGGAGCATTTGGGTTCGGAGGCATATTCCGGCAGGCAGTCAAAGCATTATATGCCGCACCAGCAGCTAAAGTGGTCCACCAGGGGTTCCCTTCAGACTTATTTCCAATTAAAAGTGGCACGAGGCAGGGGTGCCCGCTGTCACCTCTGTTATTCGCCTTATGCATCGAGCCACTTGCAGCACAAATTCGGAACAACGCTGATATCTCTGGTGTACAAATCCACTCCCAAGAACACAAAGTGGCTTTGTACGCAGATGACATTATTCTAAATCTTACTAAGCCGCTCATCTCGCTACCCAATCTGTTCCAGCTCCTAGAGCGTTTTGCCCAGATCTCGGGATTTAAAATAAATCAGACTAAATCAGAGGCCTTAAGCCTCAACATACCTAGAGAGATGGAGAAGCTGATTGAGCTCAATTTTGAGTTTAAGTGGCGTCCCACATCCATGAAATACTTAGGAGTGCAGATCACAAAAAAGGTAGGCTCGCTATATCAAGCTAATTATCCCAGCCTGTTGAAGACTCTCAAAAAAGAGCTACAGGAATGGAAGGCATATGGAATTTCTTGGTTGGGGAGAATTTACAGCATCAAGATGAATATCCTTCCCCAGATTCTATATCTGTTCCAAACTCTCCCGATAGCCGTGGTACGAGCAGACATCACAGGGCTTGAAAAATCAATCTCGCAATTTATTTGGAATGGTAAAAAACCACGGATTAAAGTAAAAATTATGCAGAAAGCTAAGGAAGCTGGTGGCCCCGAGCGTTATATCCTACTATAAAGCGGCGCAGTTGTGTCAAATTACGCAGTGGCATGGAGATCCGGAGCTCAGGAGGTGGGTGGCGCTGGAGAAGGAGATGTGCGCCCTGCTTGAGCTCAAGGATCTGATCTGGTACCCGAGGACACGGGTGAAGGATGTACTCATACCGCTGACCTCTGTTCTCAACTCACTCTCGGTTTGGGAGGCTACTAAAGGTAACCGCTCGATAACCTCCAAAAACACACTTATGGCTCCCTTATATGGCAACCCAGACTTTGCTCCTGGTTTAGCAAACAAAAGTTTCCCGTTATGGCGCAAATTGGGGATTAGGCGATTGAAGGACCTGGAGGCTAGTGGCAAGATTAAATCCTTCGAACTATTACAGTCGGAAACGGACATACCTAACACTGAATTTATGAGGTACCTCCAGGTTTGGGCATACTACAACGCACACCCGGTGAGACCACCGATAACGAATTTTGAACAGCTTTGCGTGCGCGGTGCAGACACTGATATCTGCCTTATACAGAGAGGTGGTTAATGCTGACACGGATATGACAGCCAAACCCCGTTTTATGGTCCAGTGGGAAGCGGATTTACAGGGCACATTAGAGGACGAGGACTGGTCTGCGGTGTTTAAAGCCGCAGCTAGTAGCTCCATCTGTACAACATTAAAGGAGAACTCATATAAAGTGTTGTTACGCTGGTATCTCACCCCAGTTAGATTAGCAAAATTCATCCCGGGCTCTTCCCCGCTCTGCCCTAGGCAGTGCGGGGAACAGGGAGATTTGGTTCACATGCTGTGGTCTTGCCCGAAAATAGTGCCTGTCTGGACCCAGATCCGCGATTGGCTGCAGAGGATCTTCTTAGGGCTCAAAATTCAACTGGACCCGTGGCTATTTTTATTAGGCAAACCTACAAATGATGTATCTAGATCGGGTAACAAGTTGATAGCACACTTTGCTACAGCTATGAGGTGTGAGACCGCAGCATTGTGGAATCAGAATGCAATTCCTTCTATAGCGAAAATCAGAAACAGAATTTGGTTCATATGCCGAATGGAGAAGTTAACGAGCTTCGTTAACGATTCGGCCGATAAATTCGAAAAGGTCTGGTCATTATGGCTGGCTCAGACTGATATCCATGGGGTGAATAATGCCACAATATGGCTTTGATAGATTTAGGTGAGTTCTCCTTGGATAGGTGTCAGGGAGCTAGTTAGGACGGACGGACGGACGGGATCCCCCCAGGGTCTAGTGATACACTAAATAAATAACAACGAAAACTCGAAGTGGAACTATTCTAGGGTCCCCTATGAGGTGGAGACGGGCAAAGCGCTGGTGGCTGAGATGCTCCGCACCTGAAAACACGATAAAGGAGGTTATTCTTCGCTGATCCCTTCCTCCCCCCTCCTTTCCCACCTTCCCTCCCCCTCTTTCTCCACTGTCGTCATTGGTCTGTTGATGTATTGTCCTGTTGTCTCCCCAACGTGTGTTTGTTTTATGTGGTTTGTCCTCGATAGTTAGGTGTATACTATGAATAGTTATCAACACCCTGTATTTTCGTGTCTGTATGCACAAAAAAACAATAAAGACAAAGTTGAAAAAAAAAGAAAAGATGAACGATCTGAGGGTTGCCATACTCAAAGGTAATCTTAAAACCCCGAAAGAGAGACGGTTGCATGAATACAAATTTATGCAACTGTTCGGGACACTTAGCAGTGGCCTAAACAGAGATCGAAATTTTATGAGTCATTACTGACACTAGTGAACTCTCGTCCCATGAGCGCTAAAGGCCATGTCTGTATATACTGTGCTATATGTATGCACACATAGCGGTCTCTCACACATACTAATACTCCTTGTTTTTCCATCCCTATACACCAATAGGGACCACTAAGTATCCACACACTTTTAGTTGTGCTACAAACTGTCACATTTCCACACCCACCCACACCATTTATATCCACTCCCACTCCACACACACCTTGTGTAAAGCACTGTATATACAGGCATACCCCGCATTAACGTACGCAATGGGACCGGAGCATGTATGTAAAGCGAAAATGTACTTCAAGTGAAGCACTACCTTTTTCCACTTATTGATGCATGTACTGTATAGCAATCATTATATATGTGCATAACTGATGTACATAACGCATGTGTAACAGGCTCTACAGTCTCCCCGCTTGCGCACAGCTTCGGTACAGGTAGGGAGCCGGTATTGCTGTTCAGGACGTGCTGACAGGCGCCTGCGTGAGATGCCGTTTGCCTATTGGGCGATATGTACTTACTCGCGAGTGTACTTAAAGTGAGTGTACTTAAAGTGAGTGTACTTAAAGCGGGGTATGCCTGTACTGTGGGCTCTCCATTCATTTTTATTCACACTGATACACATACACACTCTTTCTTCACTTGCTTTCAGTAACCTTTTGACACCTCTAGTCATAAAACACATCCACACCGGGGGAAGGAACAGCACAGATAACATTCTAAGAGACACTGTTTTTAAGTATACCTTTTGCTTCATTCATTGTAACATCGCCGGAAGAAGAGATCAGTGTATCTCGAAAGCTCGCACAAATAAAAGCATTTCGTTAGCCACAGAACGGTATCATCTATTTATTTTTTGATTATATATATATATTTATTTATATTTATATATATATATACAGTGCTTGACAAATCACGCAAAAATCTACTCGCCGAACCAAAAAATCTACTCGCCACCTAGTCCCGCCCCAACCCCGCCTCTAGTCCCGCCCCCAACCCCGCCTCCAATCCCGCCCCCAGCCCCGCATTTAAAAAAAAACCATAAATGAAATAAATTTAATAAATTCCTAGTAAGAACATTCGTTTTTGACATAAGTTTATTTATTGTATTACATTATACTACAATTAGTGTGTGTGTGTGTGTGTGTGTGTGTGTGTGTGTGTGTGTGTGTGTGTGTGTGTGTGTGTGTGTGTATAAATGTCGAATCTAGAAAAAAAAGCCAGGTGTGAATGACTAGTTTCCTGAACCCTTAACCAGTGTCTGGACGTCCCCGCTTCACAATATTTAAAGCAGCAATCCCGCCTGGGATCTTACCTGATCCGCAGTCCCTCAATGTCCAGGTACGCTCATTCCCGCAATGTTATACATTGGAGGGGATGTGTTCCCTACCTGTCTTCTGGGTTAGGGGGGGTTCCGATGTCTTCCGTGTGAAGCTTGAGTCAGATCTGGAAGAAAGCAGTATAAGTTATTTCGGTGTTGTATAGGACAGTTAAGATATACAGGGTAAATAAAATATCCAGATCCAGATTGTGAGAGAGAGTGAGACAGAGAGAGGGTGAGAGAGACGGAAAGAGAGGGTGAGAGAGACGGAGAGAGAGGGTGAGAGAGACGGAGAGAGAGGGTGAGAGAGACGGAGAGAGAGGGTGAGAGAGACGGAGAGAGAGGGTGAGAGAGACGGAGAGAGAGGGTGAGAGAGACGGAGAGAGAGGGTGAGAGAGACGGAGAGAGAGGGTGAGAGAGACGGAGAGAGAGGGTGAGAGAGACGGAGAGAGAGGGTGAGAGAGACGGAGAGAGAGGGTGAGAGGGTGAGAGAGACGGAGAGAGAGGGTGAGAGAGACGGAGAGAGAGGGTGAGAGAGACGGAAAGAAGGTGAGAGAGACGGAGAGAGAGATGGTGAGAGAGAGGGTGAGAGGGTGAGAGAGACGGAGAGAGGGTGAGAGAGACGGAGAGAGGGTGAGAGAGACGGAGAGAGGGTGAGAGAGACGGAGAGAGGGTGAGAGAGACGGAGAGAGGGTGAGAGAGACGGAGAGAGGGTGAGAGAGACGGAGAGAGGGTGAGAGAGACGGAGAGAAGGTGAGAGAGAGACGGAGAGAAGGTGAGAGAGAGAGACGGAGAGAGAG